>NC_064621.1:578686078-578989109 GCF_023898315.1 Schistocerca nitens | reverse complement strand
GGGACCGGTTAGTAGGACATTTTCTGAGGCATCAAGGGATCACAAATTTAGCATTGGAGGGCAGCGTGGAGGGTAAAAATCGTAGAGGGAGACCAAGAAATGAATACACTAAGCAGATTCAGAAGGATGTGGGTTGCAGTAAGTACTGGGAGATGAAGAAGCTTGCACAGGATAGAGTAGCAAGGAGAGCTGCATCAAACCAGTCTCAGGACTGAAGACCACAACAACAACAACATATTCTTGAAGTCTCGGGCCGTGCGGTTAAAGGCGCTGCAGTCTGGAACCGCAAGACCGCTACGGTCGCAGGTTCGAATCCTGCCTCGGGCATGGATGTTTGTGATGTCCTTAGGTTAGTTAGGTTTAACTAGTTCTAAGTTCTAGGGGACTAATGACCCCAGCAGTTGAGTCCCATAGTGCTCAGAACCATTTTTGAAGTCTCAGGGTATTTCGATTGTATCATATATGATGCTCACTAGATGGAATAGTTCTTTCATGGCTGGCTCACCCGGGGCTGTCATCAATTCTAACGGAATATCGTCTCATCCTGGAGACTTAGGTATTTCAGTGCTCTGTCAAAATCTTCGCACAGTATTTCATCTTCACCTATTACTCTTCCATTCCCTGTAATACTGCCCTCAAGTACAAGTCCCTTCTATAGATCATCTGTACACTCCTTCCATCTTTCTGCTTTCTCTTTTTTGCTTAGGACTTGTTTTCCATGTGGGCTCTTGATATTCATACAGGTGGTTCTCTTTTCTGCATCGGTCTCTTTCATTTTCCAGTAGGCGGCATCTATCTTTCGCCTAGTGATATATGCTTCTAGATCCTTACATTTGTCCTGTAGCCGTTCCGGCTTAACCATTTTGCACCTCCTGTAAATCTTATTTTTTATATCGTTATGTTCCCTTTCTACCGTTTCGTTTACTGCATTTTTAAATTTTCTCCTTTCCTTAGTTAGGACAAGTAACAGTTGTGTTAGCCAATGATTTCTACAAGCCCTCGTCTTTTTCCCTACTTGATCTTCAGGTGCCTTCACTATTTAATCTCTCAGAGCTACCCATTCTTCTTCTACTGTATTCTTTTCCTCTGTTTCTGTAATCGTTCCCTAACATTATCTCTGAAACTATACAAATTATGGTTTTCCCAGTTTATGTAGATCCCATCTCCTTAAATTCCTACCTTTTTGCAGTTTCTTCAGTTTTAATCTACAGTTCATCACCAATAAATTGTCGTCAGAGACCAAGTTTGCGCCAGCAATTACCTTACAGTTTGAAAGCTGGTTCGTAAATCACTGTCTTATCATTGTATAATCATTCTGAAATGTCCCGATATCTCCAGGTCTCTGCCCCAAATACAACCTTCTTTTATTATTCTTAAACGAAGTGTTAGCAATGATTCGATTATGCTCTGTGCAAAATTCTTCCAGCTGGCTTCCTCTTTCATTCCTTTCCCCGAGCCAATATTGTCCTACTATTTTTATTCTCTTTCTTTTCCTACCATCGGGTTCCAGGCCCCCATCAAATCCTTTAACCATCTTCGTAAGTTCTTTTATCTGATCATATATTTCTTGAATTTCTTCATCATCTGCGGAGCTGGTTGGCATATGAGATTGTACTGCTATGGTGGAAAAGTATACCGTCTTATTTTTATTTGATTCAATTGGTGCCGGCAGGAGTAGCCGAGCGGTTCTAGGCGCTACAGTCTGGAGCCGCGCGACCGCTCCGGTCGCAGGTTCGAATCCTGCCTCGGGCATGGATGTGTGTGATGTCCTTAGGTTAGTTAGGTGTAAGTAGTTCTAAGTTGTAGGGGACTGATGACCACAGAAGTTAAGTCCCATAGTGCTCAGAGCTATTTGAACCATGTGATTCAATTGGTGCAACGTTGTGTATTGTCTAAACCACACGAAACGCTTTCTTGTGTCGTTCCATGGAACTTTATTTTTCGTACGACCTATATTTCGGACTGTAAACTTAGGTTTTGGACTGTAAGTTTGTTTTTCAGTTCACATCTGATCCCAGAGATGACGCCCAAACAAATACATGTCAAAGAATTAAGGGTCCGCTTCATCTTTGCTTCAGTTCGTCCTCTGCAGTCACCCGAGCACTGAAAATGTGCTTACAACCTGACACCTTGGTTTATGGAAATAAATTTTTTTTTGAACATGGTAAAATAGTGTTTCGTTTAGTTTATGATATTTTTCTTTTAATTTCGGTATCTCCTTCAATTAAAATTATTATGGCGCTGAATGATTTTTGTGTACTCACAGATTTTTTGTATTTGTCATGTTACTGTTTCAGAGATCTTAAACATACAATAGTGAGTACCTGTCTCAAGACATTCTCAGTGTGAGGCGAGGAAAGCCACCTAGAGGAAGAGTGCTTACTTGAGAATTCAGCGACACAGCTCAACTTCGGATCCGGCAGGCGAGGAAGACGTATTCCGGCAGGGAGCACTACTGCCTGGAAACTTCTTTAATATATTAGGCAACAGCGCGACGTGTGTGCGTGCGGAGTACCGGTGTACGTGCAGAGACGCGTGAGCAGTGGCCCGAGTCGGAGGACGGCGCGCCTGTTATCTCGCCCGTGGAGAGGCCGACTACAGTCCCGCAGGGGAAGAGCAAGTTGTACGAGTAGAGTACACAGCCTGAGCATCAGCAAACGGTACTGGCTGCGGCGTGTTTGACGTCGAGGGAGATCTTCCGATAGACTACGTCTGTTTAACTACCAGTATCAACACGCATGTCTACACGGTGCAATCTGCGTCTGAAGAAGACGGGTTCTATATACATGTCGATGATTTGATGACCTAAACTTCTCGGAGTTTTCTTTTTAGAAAGCAGCTACGAAAAAAAAATGTTCCCTGGCCGTTGTCATTATCACGAGGGTCTTCAAGAACTTATTCGTCACCTGTCTGTGTCAAAGCTTCACAAACGCTAAATACCGGGTGATCAAAAAGTTAGTATAAATTTGAAAACTGAATAAATAACGGAATAATGTAGACAGAGACGTACAAATTGACACACACGCTTGGAATGACATGGGGTTTTATTAGAACCAAAACAACTCAAAAGTTCCGAAAATGTCCGCCAGATGGCGTTTCATCTGATCAAAATAGCAATAATTACCATAAAAAAGTAAGACAAAGCAAAGATGATGTTCTTTACAGGAAATGCTCAATATGTCCATCATCACTCCTCAAAAGTAGCTGTAGTCGAGGAATAATGTTGTGAACAGCACTGTACAGCATGTCCAGAATTATGGTAGGCATTGGCGTCAGATGTTGTCTTTCAGCATCCCTAGAGATGTCGGTCGATCACGATAGACTTGCGGCTTCAGGTAACCCCAAAGCCAATAATCGCAAGGACTGAGGTCTAGGGACCTGGAAGGCCAAGCATGACGAAAGTGGCAGCTGAGCACACGATCATTACAAAACGACGCGCGCAACAGGTCTTTCATGCGTCTAGCAATGTGGGGTGGTTCTAATAAAACCCCATCTCATTCCAAGCATGTGTGTCAATTTTTACCTCTCTATCTACATCATTCCGTGGTTTATTAAATTTTCAAATTTATACTGACTTTTTGATCATCCGGTATATACTGGAATCGGATGAACGTTGTCTCCTTCTCCCCTTTCTCTCTGTCAATATCCTTCTCTCCTCTCACTTTGTCCAAATGCTCCTTCTCCGCCTCTCTGCGCATCTCCTGCTGCGTCTATCCATGTCAATTTCCTCACCGTTTGCCGGCCGGTGTGGCCGAGCGGTTCTCTGGCGCTTCAACCTGGAACCACGCGACCGCTACGTCGCAGATTCGAATCCTGTCTCGGGCATGGATGTGTGTGATGTCCTTAGGTTAGTTAGGTTTAAGTAGTTCTAAGTTCTAGGGGACTGATGACCTCAGATGTTAAGTCCCGTAGTGCTCAGAGCCATTTGAGCCCTTACCGTTTCTCTGCCAATCTCCTAGTCCCCCCTCCCCCCACTCTGAGAGCTTGGGCCTTGTTTATTGTTAGCGCCAACGACACCTTGAGTGTGAATTGAAGTCGCTTAAAATAAATAGACTTTTCTTGCTACTGCACCTGTGAGTATAGTACCTTAAAAGACAGCATTTTGCACAGTTTTAATGTGAAATTGCGAGGCATTAGAAAGTTTTGGGCGAATCAGATTCCATAGTAGTATTTTAATCACAAGCCGATAATCCATAACTATATATTTCCTGATTTTTGTTAGTACCGGTTGTAAGAAGGAAAGCGAAACAGCGTGTAATTGTATAAACATTTTTGTTTAAAAATATATATTGTAAAGTTTCCTCTGGACTAGTTGTGTATAGAATTTTAATTTAAATCTATGTATTGAAAGTTTCCTATGACTTTTAACTGGCTCGGTTGGTTGATTGTAACTTTGATACTGTTTAGGTTTGGGTGACTTCACGCATTTCCTGCTGTGAGAGAAACCAAATATATATGCCTGCGAGAATCTAACATGATTTTGGCTCTCTTATATAATCCTTCTAAATATGCGCAAATTGATTAAATCCTGAACTTTACTGTTAATCTCTTTAATTAAAGGAAGTGGTCTCTGTGCGTTAATGATCTGTCTAATAATGCTATTCATGAAATGACCACTGTTCATTGATAATTTCCGTAGCAGACTGATCCTGAGATGGAAATATCTTACCTTCTAATGTAATTGTTTGGAAACGCAATGCTTGCTGCTCTGTTTGCTCCAGCTACAGATTTCTAACTACAGTTCCCGAGAGCTTAGTGCAATGCCCCAGACAACAAGCAAACTGTTTTATACATATCACTGAGTCACAAACTCCTGTAAATAAAAATGACTAGCACTGAAGATGGGAACAATGCTCCTAGGTGAAATACTCCCTTAACGAACTGTTTTCGAAATGTCTAATATATTACTAATATAGGCCAACGGTAGAAAAACTATTTTGCAGAAATGTTTTATTCTTACGTTTTTTAGGGTTGGAAATAAAAATATGATGCTTAAAAAACTGTATCACCCACAATTTGTTTACATTTTACTGTTACATTTATTAAATTAAGCAATTTTTAAAGAATTTAACAGCTTTTACATAGTTAAAATAATATGAAAAGGAGGTGTAATGAATGTATATGACGTAGCACTGTTGAAAAACATTTGCTGGCAAAAAAGGTCGATTCTACTTTTGTGTTAACAGATAGTTGTTTGTTTATCGTCAACCTAACCTCACTTTCCCGTTTCCTGTACATGTGCTGAGTACAATGTATAATCGTGGTTGTAAAAACTCTGCAGACTGTTTTTGTTATGTTTGTGGTGAATTTGTGATTAAAGAAACAACAAAGAAACATTACAGACTTTGTGAAAAAGGTTTATCAATCATACTTTGGATCTATACTTGGTGACCAAAATAAATCTTGCGCGCCACATGAGGTATGTTATGTGTGTGTTGAAGATTTGAGAAAATCGTCAAAAATGGAGAAAAAAGCCTTTAGATTGCTGTTCCACTGGTGCCGAAAGAACTGGCTTGTGAGGGAGTCTTTAAAACCTGGTGAGAAGAACTTTCTACGAAAAACCTTGTAGACGAAGACGCCTTCTTTTAGTTTAGCTTTCTGAAAAGTGTAGAAACTTTTGGCAGAGATACTTAAATATGGTCCATCTTTAGGCAAATTATTTACAAACTGTTTCGGTAGGCCTGACTTTATATGTAGAGGTGGTAGGAGTACGCTTTTTGGAGATCCATTCATATAAATAATATCAAGAGATTACATATATTATTGAAATATTCATAACATATATGTATGGGAGTAACCTACTTTAAAAGTACTAAATGAATATTTATACTTCATTTGAAATGCACTTAGTTTCGCATACTTCCTGTCAATATTACTACTTAAATAACGAAATGTCTTAAAACTCTCAAAATGAGAATGTGAATTAAAGAATATTTTCCTGTTTTCAATATATAACTGTGGACGCCCATGATAGTCTTATAAATGTAATAATTCTGTACCCTTGATTATCCCGTTCCCTAATATATCTGTTTCAGGCTCCACCAAAAGCTTTTAGGGAAACGAAGTGTTTAAGCAGAAGCAATGTGAAAATTGTGAAGATTAACCCAATTTAGAGTTGACTGAACCGTGCACGGCTCGCGGTCATGTCGTTTATTGCTCGTCATCTTGTTTTTATGGTTCTGTCGCCTCTTTCTTATTCAAGTTTTTTTGACGTCACTAAGTTTCTGGTTTACTTGCCTTTCAGTGGCTGCAGCAGCGCTTATCGATAAATGCACTGTCTTACTATCTCTGGAGCGACCGTTAATATTTCCGGGTCGTTGTCTGTCGGGAGTTCAGTCGGGGACGGAGCGCCAGTGAGGCGCGGACAGCCCGGACTTGCCGACCGCTGGCCACACACATGACCTGTCCGACTGAAGGAGATTGGGACGAGAACGACCGTCGGTTGGTCGTTCGGTTGGTCGTCTCATTGGGCGACGTGTATTTGGTCTTTTGACCGTTTCTGGGCCTCGTCAATGGGTCATCTTGCCGGACGTGGATCTGTTCCTACCTCGTGCAGAGATGTCGGCGCCGATGGAAAAAGGTTGCCTCTGCGTGGGTGGGTCCGAGGCAGTGTGCCCAGGTCTCCATGTCTCCAAGTTCCGAATGGACATCGAGTTGAGTCGGGTTGGAGCTGCAGTGAGCTCCGGATAGCCAAGACTCGCCCGACCGTTGCTGACAGAGTGGGGACTACCTTGGTTGGTCGTTCGGTCGGTCGTCTCCTTGGAAACTCGGTGTGACTTATTGTTCCACGGTGATTGGTTTTAGGATTGTAGGAGTTCTTGGTGCAAGTGTTTATGTGGAGCAGTGTGGAGCTTCTGTGATTTCCGCTGAGCAAATGAATGCTGTCTGCCTACTGGAGTAGGCAGTTGGTCGGTGGAGACAGAGCAGTGATGAAGTCTCCACGGCGTGAGGTCAGGCCAGGTCCGCTGGTGGCATGCACGTATGGTCGGAGTTATGTGGCACTAGCTGCGAGAGCTGCAAAGTTCGTCGCCCAACGAACCTGCATTCTGGACTTGAGTAATCAGTGAACCTGTTATGAAATCTCAACAGCTGTGTCATATCTTCACTGATTGCTGGTTGTTGCTTCCTGGGCTGTTCCCACAAGCAGCAGTGTGATGGTGTGATGGAGCTGGAAAAATTTTGCAGACGTCTACCTGTATGATGTTTAACTTTTGAAATGATTGTAATTTATTAGTGAAGTGCACCAGCGATTTCTTCTGCCTTGTGACCGTATAAGTTAGGGTTACTTGCCCTGGTCGTTGGTGTAGCTTTTCCTGCAGTGTCTTTCTCGCTGTGTTGATGCTGTCCGGCATGGCGTGTAGTTCGATAACTTTATGTTGTCCTCTCTTTTTTCTTGAGTGGTAATTATGCCTTGACTGTGTTTAAACACCAATTAGTAAGACATAGTCCTGCTGAGATCCTCGTCCTCATTGATATTTTGGTTGTCGTGTCCTTGGTCGGGTGGAAGAGAATTGATTAGGTTGTTGGTTGGTTCTTCAGCCGTCCCAAGGTCGTGCTGTCTCCCGATTATTTACTGTTACCCTTGGCTGCCTGGCTCACCTAAACTGTTGTTAGAGTTTCTTCCCCAGGCCGACCCTTGGAACACTTCTGCACACCATTGTTCTGTTGTTTGTGATTGTAATTTTCTTTTGTCACAAGTACTGTGCCAGGCCTTCAGCCTTGTATTAATTTTTTCTGTCCTATGTTCAGTATATGGCCTTCAGCCGAACCTTATCCGAAGTGTTTTAAGATTAGGCCTTTAGCCACGTGTTATTTAAAATTCTTGTTTGCTCTGCATTTAGGCCTACAGCTGCGTTTCTTTAAAAATTTGTTGCTTTCAGCCGTAATGTGTAAATTTCTGTCTCTAAGGTTTCTCTTTAATTATCTTGAATTCTTAAAATGGCCTTAAGCCATACTTTGTAAATGCTAATCTTAAGGTTGTCTTTGATTATTTTGAACAATTGTTTGGGCCTTCAGCCGTTCAGATATTTCAAGTTTTCTTAAGATGGTTTTCTGTTGTATTGTGTAAATGCTTGTCTTTAAAGGTTGCCTTCTATTGTGTTGAAATATTATTGGGCTTTCAGCCGAGGAATCAATTCAAATTTTCCTTAATATGACTTTTAGCCGAAATTGGTAAATTCTTTTCTTTTCTTTTAAAAGGAATTATTTAAACCTTATTATTGACAAGTTACTTTGGCCCTCAGCCGTGAATTGATTCTTGTTGTTTTAAAGAGAATACTGTGCATTGTGTTTTCGAGGAATAAAGATGTGTGTTCTTGTGTAACAGTAGCTGATCTTGGCCCCTTTCCACAACCTGATCCACTCTGTCCTGCGTTACCAGATTTCATTGACTGTGACCATCATAAATACCAACTAAAACTATATTACTATATCTAGGTACAATTTATTATTTTTTCCGCAACGCATTTCACCTCCATCATAAAGTCATTTTATGTCAATTGGCACATACAGGGAGAGGCAGAATAATGTAAACAGTGGTAGTAACGCGATGGTTGTGTCTGATGGTCTCTCCGCTACATATCGTTGGGTGGCTTGCGGAGTATAAATGTAGATGTAGGTGAATGCATGTAAAGCACGTGTCGCGCTGGACTTTGCGTGTTCAGTACAGACCAGGCATCAGAGCAGGTTGTTTACGATTAGCGCACACTTCGTATTTGCATTCAGAGACAAAGGTTGACGTGCAATGAAAGACCAAACAAAGTTCCAAAGAGGTAAGATTGTGCGGGCCCGATAATCTGGAGCATAAGCAAGACAGCCAACTTACTAAATGTTTCAAGATTAACTGTTTCAACAGTCATGACAACCTACACAAAACATGAAAAGCCATCATAGTGTAAACCTAATATGGGGCGCAAATCAAAACTAAATGACAGAGATCGTCGTACGCTAAAAAGAATTGTGTAACAATAACACAAAACTAGGGCGGCTAAAGTAACTGCAGAGATCAATAGCCATCTTCGCAACCCATTATCTATCGCCTCCACAAAGCCAATATTCATGGACGAGCTGCTATAACGAAACCAATAGTGACGACAACCAACGCAAAGAAGCGTAAAACATGGTGTCAGGAGCACAAATCCAGGACGGCTAATCAGTGGAAACACGTCACATTTTCCGACGGGTCAACGTTTTAGTTATTTCCAACACTGCGCCGGGTTTACGTTTGGAGAACGCCAAAAGAAACCTACAATCCTCATTGCTTGATTCGGTGTGTTAAGCATGGAGGTGGAAGTGTGATGGTGTGGGCAGCCATATCATGGTATTCTGCAGGTCCCATCACAATTCTCAAAGGCCGTGTTACAGCCAACGATTATGTGAATACTTCAGGCTATCAGGTGCACACCATGACTGAAATGTTGTTCCCTAAAAACGATGCAATATTTCAGGACGATAATGCCCCATTTACAAATCAAGGACAGTACAATCGTGATATGAGGAGCATACAACTAAAGTGCAACGACTTTCCTGGCCAGCACAGACCCCGGATCTTAACACTATCGAACCCTTTTGGACGATATTGGTGTGCAGACCCTGGAGCAGATTTCCGTCTCCCTTGTCACTAAAGGAGGTAGAAGGGATTCTGATCGACTGGTGGCATAATATTCCACTGGAGACTATACAATAATTGTATATCAGTGTTCCCAGAAGAATCGCAGCTGTATTACTGTCAAATGGGGATCCAACCCCTTATTACTAAACCACTCCCAAGTAAGTACAGGTGTTCACATTATTTTGCCTATCCCCTGTATATATTGCATGTTTGACTTTTGGGAACCTATGGCACTGTCAGACAGGAGAAGACTAAAAAATAAAAGAAAATAATTTTAATACAAGGCTCAGAGTTATGTGGAGATTTTTTTTATTGTGCAGGTGAGCAGCTGTATAATTGTAAACATCTTTCAGTCGTCCAAGTGGTTGATTTTAAATAAATATTAGAAACTCGATAGCTCAACTTAAGAATTTTTAAAATGTCTACATATTCTGATATAGAACTTTTAGTTATCTGTATTTCTACTCTATCTGTTACTCGTGGTTACGCTGGCATGTTAGTTGTTTCTTCGTAGTGAGCGATGGTAAGTAAGTAAACTGTTGTACGTACAATAACACCAGTTGCTTTCACGTGTCTGCTTGTTTCGGTAAGCATAACACGACGCATAGATGCAGCCCACCCTCCTAAAACAGCCCCAACACGAAGTAACTTTCACGCATACAGCGTTGCTGCTGAGTGGAGCATGCAGACGGCTGTGGGCACGTGCATGCATCTATGCATCACGCTACAAAGTAGCCATACATTATACAACGTGTACATTATCAAACAATTTTAATAATTTTCTATCATCGTTTATGTTACCATACTTCACCCTTTCAAGTGTCGACTTTTCTGCGTTTACTTTCTAAGGTAGCCTTTGTTCTTCCTCAGAGTTCAAGTTATCATCCTACCAACTTTAATCGTAACTGTCTCAGCGGCTTAGTCGTGTACATAACAGACTTAATTTCGCATATATTATATTATGGTATGGAAGTACGGATTAAACACTTTGAGGGTTGCATAAGAATTGTATTCAGAACGTTTTATAAAGGTTGTGTAGAGCATATCAATCAACAAAAATATTTTCACAAATATGAAATTTCGAAAGTAAAATAACAAATAGAACTTGCAAAGTGGACAGTTATTCGCTAATGGAGCGATCATCAAATATCTTATACTACACACTTTCTAAAGCATGCTGCGTTCTCCCTTGATATTCAAGATATCTCCATGCCAAATTTCATTAAAATCGGTTCAACGACTTAGTCGTGAAAAGGTAACTGACAAACACACATTCACATTTATAAAACCTTAAATTACGATATTTTTTCCTCTGATACGATTCTGAATAAATAAAGCATTCATTATATTGCCGCAAGCTACGCTCAAGCCAACTGTGCAAACCCCATGAAAATTCGTCTAGTAATTTTGGACGTCGATTGTTCAAACACACAAACAGTTAGACAGGACGGATTTTCGTTAGTATAGATATTGTTAGTGTTCTCGACTCAAATGTGACCGTCACTGGTGAGGAATAAGATAACAACAACCGGTAAGAATGCACAGAGGAACCAGTAGAGCCTCCTATAACACAAGTGGTGGTGGTGCAGTGTTAGCGACGTAAGCAATAGTGGTTCTGACAGTGAATAATCACTTGCGCCGTGCCCCTCATGAATGACTGTAAAGGAAGTGGATGCACGCCGAAACCTTTAGCAGCGCTCATATCTGATGCCCCTCACTGGGATGCACAGAAACTGTAACGACAACTGTGTTTCTTTCGGACTTCCGCCTAAGGTCTAGATTTGGGGCCATAAAAACAACGTAGGTGCGGTAGTAGTATTAGCAGTCTTATTAACCTGTGAATCACTTAAACTAGAATAATGGACATGTCATGGAATATCTGTTTAAGAGAAACAGAAAAATTCACGTGTGAATCTAGTCTGGACTTGGTAGCCAGAGACTTTTGTCATGTGGGTGTCTGATGGGTTTAGGGGAATGCATATATAGATATACATCGACCACGGCCTCTCAGCCCGGAAGTTTTAACTGAAGACAACACCGGCCGGGAAAGCCTACATTGTATGAACAAAAACACTGTCAAACAAAGCTTTCTGCCAAGCAGGTCTTCATCAGAGTTGGACAATATATGTATATGTATAACATGCGACGCAGCATGTGTGTTATATGGTGAGTAGCAACTATCTTTCTCATAAAATTGTCATTAATTCTTGTCTGATGTTACTTACGTCCTGACATGCGAAGTTTGACAAGGATGGGATAGGGAGTAGGCTCTACTCCTTTGGTAGGACAAATCCTGATATTGCCTGAAATAATTTGAGGAAACCACAAGACCCTACATAAAGGTGCCCCAAAAATGTATTAAAATCTTCATCCTCCAGTACAAAAAGCCATTTTGTTGAAATCTTGTTCAGTTTCTATCTCGCTTACAATGCCATGTAGCTTATATAGTCTTATGAAGGAGTTATTTTATAATGTAACGAGCTAGTGTTGATAGTTCACTCATTTTTAACGCTTATGGCTGCACGCGTTAGCCACACTGTACATACACTATTCTACATCTACATCTACGTGATTACTCTGCTATTCACAATAAAGTGCCTGGCAGAGGGTTCAATGAACCACTTTCATGTTGTGTCTCTACGGTTCCACTCTCGAACGGCGCGCGGGGAAACGAGCACTTAAACGTTTCTCTGCGAGCCCTGATTTCTCTTATTTTATCGTGATGATAATTTCTGGCTATATAGGTGGGTGCCAATTGAATGTTTTCGCAATCAGAGGAGAGAACTGGCGATTGAAATTTAATGAGAAGATCTCGTCGCAACGAAAAACGCCTTTGTTTTAATGATTGACACTTCAGTTCACGTATCATGCCTGTGATACTATCTCTGCTATAAAACAAAACGAGCCGCCTTTCTTTGAACTTTTTCGATGTTATCCGTCATTCCCATCTGATGCGGATCCCACAACGTACAGCAATACTCCACAATAGGATGGACAAGTGTAGTGTAAGCAGTCTCTTTAGTGCATGTGTTGCACCTTCTAAGTGTTCTGCCATGAACCGCAGTCTTTGATTTGCTCTACCCAAAACATTATCTGTGTGATCGTTCCAATTTAGGATATTTGCTATTGTAATCCGTAAGTATTTAGGTGAATGTACAGCCTTCAGATATGTGTTCCTTTTAGTACTCATGTGAATAACTCCAAACTTTTCTTTATTTAGAGTCAATTTCCACTTTCGCACTACACAGACGTCGTATCTAAATCATTCTGCAGTTCGTTTTGGTCATCTGATGACTTTGCAAGACGGTAAATGACAGCAACATCTCCAAATAATCTAAGTTTGTCTCCTAAGCCCTTAACATAGATCACGAACAA
This sequence comes from Schistocerca nitens, assembly GCF_023898315.1. NCBI lineage: Eukaryota > Metazoa > Arthropoda > Insecta > Orthoptera > Acrididae > Schistocerca > Schistocerca nitens. The sequence goes on along the minus strand of NC_064621.1, from coordinate 578,976,124 downwards.
CAGAGGGCCTATAACACTTCCTTGAGGAACGCCTGATATTACTTCTGTTTTACTCGATGACTTTCCGTCTGTTACTACTAACTGTGTACTTTCTGACAGGAAATCACGAATCCAGTCCCACAACTGAGGCAATATTCCATAGGCACACAGTTTGGTTAGAAAGCCTTCTGGAAATCTAAAAATATGGAATCAATTTGATATCCTTTGTCGATAGCACTCATTACTTCATGAGTGTAAATAGCTAGTTGTGTTTCGCCAAAACTATGTTTCCTGAATCCGGGCTGACTATGTGTCAATAAATCGTTTAACTCCCATGTAATTCATAATGTCGAAGACAGTATATGTTGCAAAACTACTGAAAATCGACGTTGGTGATATGGGCCTGTAATTCAGCGGATGCTCCTATTTCTGTTTTTCGAAATTTGTGTTACCTAAGCAATTTTCCAGTCTTTAGGTACGGATCTTTCTGTGAGTCCAGCGGTTGTTTATAATGGCTAAGCACGGAGTTATTGCATCATACTCTGAAAGGAACCTGACTGGTATATAATATGGACCGGAAGCCTTGCCTTTGTTAAGTGATTTGCTTACACGGAGGATACCTACTTCTATGTTTCTCATCTTCGGTGTTGCTCTTGATTGGATTTCGGGACTATTTACTTCTTCTTCTTTGGTGAAGGAGTTTCGTAAAACCGTGTTTAGTAACTCTGCTTTAGTGGCACTCTCATCAGTGACTTCACCCTTGTTATCGCCCAGTTAAGGTATTGATTGCGTCTTGCAACTGGTGTCTTTTTATATATTACCAATATCTGTTTTGGTTTTCTGTCAGATTCCGAGACAGAGTTTCGTCGTGGAAATTATTAAAGGCATCTTGCATTGAAGCACGCGCTATATTTCGAACTTCTGCAAAATCTCGCCTATCATTCTTTGGTGAAGGAGTTTCGGAAAACCGTGTTTAGTAACTCTGCTTTAGTGGCACTCTCATCAGTGACTTCACCCTTGTTATCGCCCAGTAAAGGTATTGATTGCGTCTTGCAACTGGTGTCTTTTTATATATTACCAATATCTGTTTTGGTTTTCTGTCAGATTCCGAGACAGAGTTTCGTCGTGGAAATTATTAAAGGCATCTTGCATTGAAGCACGCGCTATATTTCGAACTTCTGCAAAATCTCGCCTATCATTCTTTGGTGAAGGAGTTTCGGAAAACCGTGTTTAGTAACTCTGCTTTAGTGGCACTCTCATCAGTGACTTCACCCTTGTTATCGCCCAGTGATGGTATTGATTGCGTCTTGCCACTGGTGTCTTTTTATATATTACCAAAATCTCTTTGGGTTTTCTGCCAGATTCCGAGACAGAGTTTCGTCGTGGAAATTATTAAAGGCATCTTGCATTGAAGCACGCGCTATATTTCGAACTTCTGCAAAATCTCGCCCATCTTGGGTATTTTGCGTTCTTCTAAATTTGACATGCTTTTTTCGTTGCTTCTGCAACAGCGATCTGACCCGTATTGTGTACCATGGGGCATCAGTACCATCAACATCAGGATTATGATCACAATCATTGATTCCATATTGTGTACTCACATTTCGCACTTGATTACTTGGAAGAATTAATCAACATCATTCCTTAGTGGGCGAAATTTTGAGCTCAGGAATAAGATAGTATTATCTACTATAGATTTATGGTGTAAGGTTTTCCAGAGAAGCAAGATACTTGTGCGGAAATGTACTCGTATTCCGTATTGACAGAGGTGTTTTGCTATTACTTACTCGTATTACAGTCTTTACCAAACACCTACTCCGTCATCTGGGCAGTCGTTTATTGTGTGCATTATGCTGCTAAGTAGATACTGCTTTCTTTTTAAAAAACTTTGTGTTAGCGACTCTTTAATCACCTAAGTTATTTGTACAATTTATTCCTTGGTCGAAAATGGTGTCTGGAATTGTACGATTATACTATCTCTGTAAATGAAAGTTCATTCTAAAATTTCCGTATTCGTAGACGTAATAGTTTTTTCCAGTAATTATCATGATTTATCTTTATATCCATAAATGATTGGTAAACTTACTTGCATGGTACTTTTAAAGTCGCCAGTGTTTTAACACTTTTTTAATAATGAGTCCGACTAATACTTTTGTTTCTTATTCCTATGGATCACTTATATGGTTAGAAAACTGTTAATAATTTCATCATCTGTGTCCTTGAGAAGAAATCACAGCTAGGAATTCAGTGTGTGTACCAATAGTATGTAACTAAAAGGAAATGACTGTTGCCCATTGATGACAGGACTCTAAGACCGAAACATGCTGACATCATTCTCTTTGCAGATATCTTTGTGTGTTCACACAACTTTTACTGAAAATAAAGATTTATTCCTACAAACTTTCTTTCTTATGCTTTTTGGAAGAGTCACTTTCCCCCTCCAAAGTGAAATTTACGGTATTTGTTTTCTTTATGTTCAAAGAAACTTATGTCTACCAGTTCGGAACGTTTTTGGGGGTTTCATTTGCTTTTATTAAAATTACTTCTCTTGCTTCTTCAGGGACTAAAATGTTGCTGCCCTCAGCAAAGAGAATTTCTCTCTATGACTAATCCTACTGCGAAAGAAATCGACATGTGTCATGCACAAATATTGGCACTAGTTATGTTACCATGATGAATTCCTGTATTACCGAATAATGGATTTTATTTTACACTAAAAACGCAGCCTTATCTGAAGTCTGTATTAACCTGCATACTTTGCTCTCCATGTGCTAGATCTGGTCGGACTCAGTTGTCATTAACGTCTCATATTCGTAATACCTGTAGCTTATTTAGTATGCTCTTACGCCCAACAGTATGGGAAAATCTAAGACGGATATAAATATATGGCCGTGACACATTTATCCGTGTCTAGATCATCAGATACCAGTTCTAGAAATCGTACTAAGGCTGGTTCTCTACTTCTACCACTTCGGAACGCAAAATGAGGTGCACATAGAGATTTGTATTAATTATTCTAATAATTTCATTAATTTTTGTAAGTGATAGCATTTCTTTTTTTAAATAATGCCAGCCATCAAATGAGAATGTAGGTTTCTACGTTATCTGTATTACTTTTCTATAGCAGAGACACAACTCTCGACTGGTTAGGTAATCTGGAAAGCCCCCTGGTACGAATGACTCATTTATTTTACTGGGGTTTCATTTAGCGTTGCTCATCTCCGTATCGCGCCTTTACTAAAGAGCAGTGCTTGTTTTGCAATTCTCATTCACTCTCTATTTGTGCCGTGTTAAAGGACATCTTCAAACCACTATTAGTCTGTTGCCTTGAACTCCTTTACTGTAGTTCAGACTATGTTTTAGCCGGAATTGAATCAACCATGGTAGAAATACTGAATTTCAAGGCATACTTGATTTATCGATATAGGAAAACAAAATAATTTTTTTTAATTCACTCCTGATCGTGTTCAGCAGATCGTTCTTTGTTCAAATATACTTGTTTGGTCTGCCCGGGGACGATATAAGTTATGCTGAACTGTTTACAAGTTTGCTGTTTTCACATAAATTAAAAGCACAAAATTGTGAAATGTCCTACAGTACCTACTCGACATCTACCTTCACACTCTGCAAACTACTGTGAGGTGCATAGCAGAGAGCACTTTCTATCGTGCCAGGTATTACGGATTCTTCCAGTTCCATTCACGTATGGAGGGTGATAAAAGTGACAGTTTAAATGTCTTACGTGCGTTGTGATTCTTATAATTTACATACAAAATCCGCACGATATCGATACGGAGAAAGTCGTAGTATATTCGTAGACTAATCATTTAAAGTTGGTCCTTGAAACTTTGGAAGTGGGCATTCTGGTGATAGTTTGCCTCTATCTTCAAGTTTTTCCAATTCAGTTTCATCAACGCCTTTGTGTCACTCTCCCACGAGTCAAATGAGATTGAGATGATTTGAGTTGCTGTTCGTCAACGTCAACGTGTCACACACTTTAGCAGTTTTCTACGATGTGTCGCACAAGTATTTGTAAACTGTCTTCTTTGTAGACTGATTGCATTTCCCTGGTTGTCTTCCAACAAACCGAAGTCTCCAATCTGATTTACCTACAGATCGTTACATCTATATTCTTGTACGAGTTCACAGATTTCAGTTGTGACTGAGTGATAATCTAGGCATTTGATACTATGTTTTTGTGTGAAGTCAAAATTTAATATTTCTAAACATTTACAGAAAGTTACTTGTAGTTGCACAACTCTGAATTCCTATCAAGATCCCACTGACTATTTACGCATCTTTTTTAGACTGTCTTTAATTATAGTCAAGTGCATCCCGGCGAAACGTCTGAATTTTTCACTGATATTGCTCGCAAGGTTATTAATATACAATAGTAAGTGTCCCGCCAAACTTTCTTGCGACACACCATGAGTTACTTCTTCACTTGCCGATGTCTGTCCATCCAAACTAGCATGCTAGGTCGTCACTCACTCTAGTCATAAATTTCGCATGATACAACATAATCGTACTTGCGATGGTAAAAGTAATTGTGGTATCGAGTCAAATGCTTTCCGAAAATTGAGAAATACTCAGTCTACCTAACTGCCCTGATCCATGACTTTCGGGATTTGTTGTGAGAAAAGCGAGAGTTATAATTCACTTGATCGGTATTCTCGGAAACCAAGTTGTTTGGAAAGGAGGAGGTGGTTCTTTTATAGATATCTCATTACGTTTGAGGTCAGAATATAAGATTTTAGAACAAATGCATGTCAAGAAAATTGCACGATAGTATCGTGGATCACTTCTGCTACCCTTCACGTAGACGCTTGTGACCTGTGCTTTCTTCCAACTACTGGGCACAATCTTATGTTCGAAGTATGTACAGTAGACTATGGTTAAGGCCGTGCTAACGTAACCGAAAATTCGGTATAGAATATGACAGAGATTCCGTCGGGACATAGAGCTTTGTTCACTTTTAGCGATTTTTCCTGTTTCTCAACAAAACTAGTCCTAGTATCTATGTAGCTCATATTTGTAGTTGTTCGAATAATTGGGCCTATACTCCTGGATTTTCATTTAGAAATGAATATTTGAAAACAGAGTTCAGCGTTAAATCTTTCCTTTGCTACCCTCAATTTTAGTAGCTGTCTCATCCACGAGTATCTGACGACTGACGTTGAGAGCATAAACGGCCTTTGCATATAACCAGAATGCCTTTGAGATATGTAAGAAATTCTTCGACAATCTTCTCATACGGCAGTCGTTGACAATTCGACAACCGTCTCCCTGTCTGGGCCCCATCCTTAGCTTTTTGTAATTATAAGGCAGTCTGATTAGAGACTCATGATGACATTGTGAACCGAAAACGGGTTAACTAAATGAATTAACACCCTACTATATCCACAATTTCATGCTTTCTGGTGATAAAGTTTCTTTTATGAATTTTTTCTACAAAACAACGAAGGAGAATCAATAAAAAATTTTCCTTGTATGAGCCGTTGTGTAATCGATAGGTCGCACCATGGTCTCTAGCAAAACATCTTTGCCTTAGGAGAGCGTGGTCCACGCCGAGATTGGTGGAGAGAGACAGCGACAGCGAGGCCGGGAAGGCGAGACAAAATGTTCAAATGTGTGTGAAATCCTAATGGACCAAACTGCTGAGGTCGTCGGTCCCTAGACTTACACACTGCTTAAACTAACTTACGCTATGCCCAAGGGAGGACTCGAACCTCCCGCGGGAGGGGCTGCGCAATTCATGAAATGACGCTTCTAACAGCGCAGCTACCTCGCGTGCCTTAGGGAGACAGTTCGCTTGTGGTAAGGCAGCCGAGTTTGAACCTGGAGCGAAGTAGCGTGCCGGCAGTTCATGGCTAGTACACTCTCGGCAGTTAACTGTTACCGACTCCGACCGTAGCACACTAAGGTGGGTTCTACGATTGCAAATCATCATTACCTTGGTTGCGACCGGCAAACGTCTGGTCGTGTGGGCGCGTTCCGTGGGAATGAGCGAGTTGTGTGCTTCAGTAACCGACCGGAATTGTAGGCGGATGGTGGACCGACGTTGTGTTGAAGTTTTGTGCCGGCTCCACGCTGGACTTCCTGGGTCGGTTTATCGGGTGTGCCGAGTGAGCCGAGCACCGCAGTAGCCATAACTATAGATGTCATTTCCTGTGCGAGTACTGTGATTCTTTATTTTAGTAGTTTTCTGATTGTGTGTTCGAAGTTCACGTCCGTTTCCATATTAGACTTCTGGTTACTGATCCCCCTTCTGTCTCTTGGCAGGAATGTTGCGTGTGCACTGTTAGAAAACTACTGAATTTGTTTCTTTATTGAATGCTCCAGTCTGGGTGTTGTTTGCCAAGTTCGGTCTCCAATCCCTAGTTGGCTACTACAGGATGCCGTAATGGTTGCAGCACGTATTTATACATTAAGCATGTTTATGTGCCACATTCTGCGTGTACTATTACTGGAGCGCACAGTTTCATTTATTGCATTATTGGGTGTTTGTACTACCACGTTGTGCTGCGTTTCCTTTTATTGATTATAAGGATGAGCCCACTTTCTCTTAATTATTAGGTCTGTCTCAGCGAGGAAATTATTTGCGTTCGTTAGTGCGGTCTTATTCATGGCTGTAATGCCGGCCGCGGTGGCCGTGCGGTTCTGGCGCTGCAGTTCGGAACCGCGGGACTGCTGCGGTCGCAGGTTCGAATCCTGCCTCGGGCATGGGTGTGTGTGATGTCCTTAGGTTAGTTAGGTTTAAGTAGTTCTAAGTTCTAGGGGACTTATGACCTAAGATGTTGAGTCCCATAGTGCTCAGAGCCATTTTTGATGGCTGTAATATTATTGACGAGGTTATGTTCAATCTGCTATTACTCATGGGTTCGTTAGACAACCGAAAGAGTTTGCTTGGATTTTAGGACTCAGCTCCGCGTGCCGATTACTTGCGCGAGTTTGGTACAATTTTTTATTGGCAGTGGAACTTACTGCTTGGCAACTGTATTTGGAACTTCATTTAAAATTTGGCCGCTTTACAATTTTTATTGATTTGATTCCGTTTACTCATTGAAAAATTATTTACTGGTTTTTCTTGTTTCTGTATCGCTGACTATCATGCATGTTCGGTGTATATCAGAAGCCTGGCCCAAATCCTGTGCTAAATTCTGTATTTCTCTGTTAATTAGGCAACCGTTTGTTTTTCTTTTGGTAGATCATGGGTGAAATGTGCCTGGTTGATAGTGCATATTCAGTGTCCAAAAGAGGAGGCAAGTATAAACACTGTTGGTTTTTGAACTAGCCATACTACGGTATTTAAGGTTCGTTAATTTCTTGAAGGTTCTCACTGACTATTGGACCAGTCAGGGCGCATTATTTAACATCAGTTTTGTCAGGTTGTTCCCGTTGCTTGCCTCTGACACTTCCGCTATACGGCGGTACAGTATTTTTCTCATATTGTGCATATCTGCTGAGTACACTTGGACTTCGGATTTTAAATCTTAAAGTTTCTGTCGACAAAGAATTTGTAGTTCTTTTATTTTAATGCTACAGTTTTTATTATTGTATTTAATTTGCTTGCTATTAATCTATCTAGTACAGTTTTATGATTGTTAATTATTCTGTTTCTTAGTAGTCAGTACAACTGGAGATGTTTTTCCGATAGATACTTAATAAATCTAACTCAGTGTGTTCTGTTAAAATAATGAGAGTATTCACAACACGAATGATTTTTAGTCCCTCTTTGGCCCTATCCTTCTCACTGCAAACAGCCCAACGAGGGTATTCATTGTTTTACGAAGTTGTACCACCAAAGAGAGACAGGAGAATTAATTAAAATGTTGGCTAGTTGTTAAATTCACTCTCTCATCTTCAGTTACATGGGACCTGGGAGTAGTGACCGCGTAAAACACTATGCGTGAGGCACATCGTAACTACGACCTTTCACGTCAAAGCCCCCTCGCTGGCTCACTGTTACTGTGCCGATTACGTTATTACTACAGTGTCACACTATCATTTAATTCTATCATTTAGTTAAATTTGTTCAGAATTGTGCCTTCTTAAAAGCTTAATATAGCAGTGTGGCATCCTCTCATAAACTTTTTTTTATGTAAAAATGGTGCTTGTAATTAAACTTTCTGTACTTGAGACAGTAAAGACAAATTTATTTGCAGCACAGGTACTCAATTTCTCAGGAATGATGTTCAGACTATTCGTTCCGTGATCTCCGTCATTAGAAGTGTTAGTTTCATGATTTTCCATTAGGTGCAGGTACAGATATTCCGACGTAGGGTTGAAATAAAAGCGTCAGTTGCATTACAGTTGCAGACAGTCAACATGATTCTGGGAAAGGTGAGCAGGGATTTACCCATAGAAGTGTTTTATCAAAACAACAGCAATTGCGCCGCTGTTCTTCGGAAGTATCAATGAAGTAAAGCAATAAGGAGAAGTCTTCTTTGTGCAGTGGGGTTGAAGAATATGATGGGAAGTTCGAATTAATGGTGATCTGATCCTGGGAGAGGGCGACGACGAATTGCGACACAAATTGTTGGAGTTTCTGTTGTCACGGCTGAGAATGCTGGACGTAATGTGTGATTTCAAGCAGTGCACGAGCTGTGTCACAATAGCTGAACACTCCATGGTCCGCCGTTCACAAATTTCTGTGAACAGTTGTGAAGTGGTATCCATACAGACTTCACATTACTCACGAAATTTCGGCTCGCGACACAAACATTCGAGTAGACGTGGCTCTTAAGTTCCATGCAATGGCTGAGCTGACGATACGTGACCTAGGAACATTTTATGGAGTGATGGAGCACAGTTCACGCTTGTTAGGCTAGTGATCCTCCACAATTCTAGGAATTGGAGATAGTCACCGCCAACGATCGTTCATGATTTCCGCCGCATTGTGAAAGCGTCACTGTGTGGCGTGGTTTCAAGGTACATTTCATAAAAGGCACATTTTTCTATGACGAACTTGAACCCCAAGGACGCAGGACATGCAGCGCTAACGGCAGACAATACTGACATTAGTTTCGCCAACGTGTGAACCCTGCTCTACGGGACTGAGCTGTTTCGATGCACGCCGATTGTACCAAACTGCATGGCCATCAAGATCACTAGATTTGGACCTGTGTGATTTCTAGCTGTGGGCTTACCTAAAGGACAGAGGTTACCATTGGGGCACTAATATACGTTGGAGGTAGAAAATGAGCGTAGCGTGAAAGGTAGCCAACATCACACCTGTTATGTTCCGGGCACCAGTAGAGCCATGTGTAATAAGGTTCCAGGATGTCGTTGATGCAAATGGTCATCTCACGGAGCAACATTCGTCACGTGGAACATAAACATGGTACACAGTATGTGTTTTATTCGTTACATCCTTTTCCCCATGTCCTTACTCACGTTTCCACAGTTTCATTGTCCTTGCACGACTCGTTTTTCATGCGGGCCCTCTGAAGTTATGAGAGTTTAATCATCCACACCGTGTGTCACTTCGTTGCTGCCGGCCGGTGTGGCCGAGCGGTTCTAGGCGCTTCAGTCTGGAACCGAGCGGCCGCTACGGCCACAGGTTCGAATCCTGCCTTGGACATGGATGTGTGTGATGTCCTTAGGTTAGTTAGGTTTAAGTAGTTCTAAGCTCTAGGGGACTGATGACCATAGATGTTAGGTCCCATAGTGCTAAGAGCCACTTTTTCACTTCGTTGCTCCTCTCACTGGGGCTCGAACCCGTATTTCCTGCTTTTCGCGAGCGGTCGTTTTATCATTAGGCTATCCGAGAACAATTCATAACCTCACCCACACCTCCACATGTCGTCAACCAGGAGTCTACAAATTGCAATCGTACATCAATTAAGTATATTCCCATACAGGGGAGACATTTTAATTGTAGCTCGGTTGCCCGTATTCAGCGGATAAACACGATACTGCAGTGACATAGGTACTGTATCATTGTAATCATTAAAGAGCCTGACGGCGCACAATTTGACTCTGTCACGAAATGCTCATGGATCTTCGGCGTACTGGTGCAAGTCTTTCAGTTTTACGCCGCTACGGCGAGTTGTACGTCGATGAAGATGAGATGAAATTATTAGGACAACACAAACACCAGATCCCCGAGCAAGAAAATCTCGGATTCGGCAAGGGACCCAGTGATGTAGAGGCACTTACGCAAATCACTAGACCACGAGCTGAAGATTCTTCTCGGTAATAACCCTAATCAAGAGTGATGCGCTGCACAAAGTACCATCGAAATACTAATATGTTACCAATTTCTCATAGAAGTAAACAATTCACATCAGCAGCTTTCGTAGCGCCTGTCTGAAGAGTGACTAGTTTTATATTGTGTATATAGGATAATGCAATGCCTTTGCGAAAAACATCTAGTAGTGATATATCGCGTATTGGGGGAACTCTAGATTGACACAAATTGACGGTTCCCTGGAACACCAGGCTACGTCCTATTTAATTCAGGAGCACTGTGACGATAAGATTCCAGGGAACTAGCAGGGTGTGCTAAGCACTCGTGCTGCATGCTACCTACCGCAGTAAATTGAGATGGTTATTTTTAACCAAAAAATCTTAAGGATGGATGTCTCTAAACAGAGAAAGATATTTAGAACCTCGGCGTTCCATCTTTCACTCAGAGCAGATGATTTCCTTATAGGCAACACTTTTCCTACGTACTCCATTGCGTACCTACGCAGTGACGCCTCTCAAGGGCGCAACCAGTGATTATAGACATGGAACGTATTCGCAGTGGTGAATACTGACCACCATCAACTCTATAATCGAATGAAGAGAGCGATAATTTGTGCCGGACTGGGGCTCGAACCCGTATTTCCTGCTTTTCGCGAGCGGTCGTTTTATCATTAGGCTATCCGAGAACAATTCATAACCTGACCCAAACCTCCACATGTCGTCAACCAGGAGTCTACAAACTGCAATCGTACATCAATTAAGTATATTCCCATACAGGGTAGACAGTTTAATTGTAGCTCGGTTGCCCGTATTCAGCGGTTAAACACGATACTGCAGTGACATAGGTACTGTATCATTGTAATCATTAAAGAGCCTGACGGCGCACAATTTGACTCTATCACAAGGTGTTCCCTCTGTGAATTGCTTAATACGCCCCACATATTTATCTCAACACCCTGTGTATTTCCCTACCTATTTGTCCCACAGAATCTGTTCTCCCTGACTAGGCATATAATAATAGAAAACCATTGACCCTGAGATTATGAATTTTTGTGAAATTATGTGTTATAAAGTAGAGTTTGCGAATAACATTTGAACATTTGAAAAGCGGTACAGTGTTCTCTACCCTCGTTTTCTTTTACTGCTTACAACCAACCGCTATGAATGGTGTTTAGTTTCTGACATGAAGGGATGGTTGTGAGTGTCACCGTGAGAAAGGAGATCGACGTACACATGTAACAGTCCAAACATAATTGAGAAACCCCTATCCTAATTTGCTTCTAAGAGCTTGGAACAATCACAGCATTCATCTTACACAGAGCGACCGGGTAATCAATTGTTTGTATTTTTATTGTACGTCTGTGGTGTCACATATCTGTTACAACTTCAGAAGCTGATCGCTCATTATCATTCCGAGGACATTCTTCGATCGTTTCATCGCTGTTTGCCATTTTGCGATGTCTCGTGTATCACTTTAAAAAGATGTATAATCATATTCTGGGCCAGTTATTTTAACGATACGTTTGTAACACAAGTTCACTAACGTACATAGCAGATCAAGTCGATACGATTGTTAATCTGTTACAGGTAACCACGGGGAGTCATGTGAATCAACGCTTTATCTCTCCCAACCTGAGGAGATATCTTTCTTCCCTTATAAGCAGAGCTATGACGTCCACAAATATTGGCAAAGATAAAAACATCTCCGCAGCTCTACTACGATACCAGCGTCATCGGTCTTCTGTTTTTGTCTTATTTAAAAATTATGTCTTGTTGCCTTCCTGGGGAAAGTAGTGAGACACGCACTATATAATGGAGTCTATAATTTGAGTAATTAGATTACAGCATCGTTACCACAATTCCTCAAGTGTGTTGTTCTGACGTTATTTTTAGCCCACCACCCCTCCTTTCGTCCCAAAAAAGAAAATAATTCATTAAAACAGTGCGCGTATACAAACCGCTATGGTCTGTGTATCATTAGATGTGCAATATATCTCCAAGGTAAGAGGGAACATGGATGTAATGTGCATATATAAAGCTCCCCTCTCTGTAACGTAGAAACTGAATTGCGCTAAAACACACTGCTCGTGGTGCTGCAGTAGCGCAGATGTATTTATTCCTCTAGGAATTCAGTATCCAATAGGAGTTGCAGAAAATACACCAGCCAGCGCTGCACTGCTACGGCACACAACTCATTCTTATTAGAATCGCTTGAAAAAGAATTATGGAAGCGTACAAATGGAAACTAAATAAGGGCGAGGTGAGAGAGACAGAAACGACGAACGAAAAGAAAAGAGTTCACAAACAAAGGCTGTTGCAGTGAAATAACAAGCTGAGGAAGATAATGAGGCGAATAAAACTGGACTCGGCAATCGATTGCGCTAATGGTGGCTTATTTTGTCCCCCACTGTGGCCGTGGTTACCTGTTAATTTCGAATAACTGGGATGCCTTCAATACACCGTCACTAGAAGCTGCTACAATGTTGTCAACAGGCAGTCTTCATACACAATATACAAGTGATTCAGCTACTGTTACGTCTTACGCAACGCCTTCAAAAACCACGTGTGAGATTTTCATACTCTCAAACTCGCTATACGCAAACTATTAGTTCTACAAGAAAAACGAAGAGGATCTTTTTACAAGAAATTTGATGTAGTTTTTGTACTATGGTATATCTTTGCTGGAGGCCACAACTTTTGAGTTATTGAAGAAAAACGCGTTTGAAAGTCACTTTGTAAGTTTTTCTTGAATAATGTCTTCTCTCTGTGAGACTAAGAGTCTGCATGTAGCGAGCGAGAGAATATGAAAACCTTTCGCGTTGCCGGTTGCATAAAACCCATTGGTGTGGTCAGCGGTCGCTGTGTATTAAAGAAGAGGAGATAATCACATTTGAATCAGTTTACTAATTTCTCCAACTGTATCTTAAGTATTAACACGCTATATTTCTACCATACAATCTAGTGCTGCATTTAACCACGGTGGCCATATCGTGATCTACGGTGACACTGCAACAGAAGATTACAATCACGTTTCCTATCAGTTTCAGCATATTTCTCGGAAACCTTTGAACAAATTTTAAAAATTAAAAAAAGTTCTATCACTGTATTTATCTTTTCGAGAGCTTTTGAGTGCCATTGGAAAGTGTGCCCTGCTCATCCCAAACTAGATACATTCCTCCTTTAATACCTCGGTTGATAAAATAACTGTGTAAAGAAAATTCGCACAAAACCTCGTTTCGATATATTTAATGAAAGAGGTGTTACTGCATACGGAAAGCTTTACATCACACACCGAAAGAAGCCCACATAAGCTTTGCTCCGAAAATCAGGCAACTGGTGAGGCAGTTGCAAGTGTTCAAAATGTCCTCCTGTTACATCTATACGCCTATGCTGTGTTTGTATCATGGATTTACGCACTTTCTTAAATACTACCTTGTGCTTTACGAGTAAAAGACTTACTTACGAAGTATCTCTGCATTAGAAATGTCTGATGCACAAATCCTGCAGTAGAATTATCTCAGATGTGACCATTCGGATGAGCAGAATGGTATTTTTGATCGCAGAGTTTGTTGCCTGTCCTTGTTATGTGATTTCATGGCGGTGTAAAGCTGCCTGTAGCTGTTCTGGAAACATTGTTCAAAAATGGCTCTGAGCACTATGCGACTTAACTTCTGAGGCCATCAGTCGCCTAGAACTTAGAACTAATTAAACCTAACTAACCTAAGGACATCTCACGCATCCATGCCCGAGGCAGGATTCGAACCTACGACCATAGCGGTCGCTCGGTTCCAGACTGAAGCGCCTAGAACCGCACGGCCGCTCCGGCCGGCTGGAAACATTGTCATCACATTGGTAGTACAGACAGATTCCGCTGAAATGTACAATACTGTGAATTTGTACACGCATTTCACAGGCATCATAAAAATTCCAGTTCAATAACAAACTTGGCTTAAAGCTCTGTAGAGCAATATTTGCGATAGATCTTACAGGTATTACTCCTGCGGGAGTAAAGCAAAACAGCTTCTTAGTACGCCAACTACATGGCTCGTTTCATAAATTATCGAATTTGGAGCTATGCGAGTTTTATAAGTAAGCCTCCAATAATATGAAAGATAACAAATTATTTACGTTGAACATATAAGGTACAAGTATTCAGTACATCAAGGAATAAATACTACGTGATAAACTTATGTGAGCTGAATAAGTGTACAACGAAGGAAACTAAACGCAAATTAACAGGAGAAAGATAATTTTCACTATCTGATATAGACACTCGTACTTTACACAGATCAAAAGTTTACACATTCATCTTGAACTAAAATTCTCGCTAGCAAAATTTAGTTCTGTTTTTCAAACCCATCAGTTAAGTGAAAAGTCATTGTGACATTAGCAACGGTGACTGATCGGGATAACACAAAGCATAGGATGGCATTTCATGCACTAACTTTTTACAATGTGGTTTGATCACACTTTGAACTATTTTCAGAAACGAAATTCTACTGTTTTCATTTGTTGGTATCAAATTTCTTATCTTTGTTCGTTCTTAGCGAACCCGAGTTATTAATCACACTGACTCATTCTCCACCTCTTAGAAATTAGTAGCGTAAGTCATGTGGGTGCTGCTTGTTACTATATTGTATTGAAACTGACGCTTTACTTCTGCTGTTACAAGTGATTTACGGGACGCAATTTTAGAACTCTGGCTGCTCAAGTTTGTTTGCTAATAAAGCCGTTCAACGTCAGGAATCACACATGTAGTAACGTTTATCCCAAAAAACATCTGATCTGTCCAAGATAATGAAGAAGAACGCATCCGTAACTGAGCCGTGTGTCGGCTCTCAACATATATCGCGGTGTAAAGATTGTTCTGAGTCCTTCCATTCCATCGTTAATCGGTTCTTTCATATTTATCGTTATGCTGCGTACGATTCTGTTGAGATTCCCCTCTGGCGGCGTGTCTGGTCTTATCGACCTTCGAGTCGTTGCTTCCTGTTTGCCTTGTGTAACGGAATAAGATCTTTGGGGGGATGGACGGTTGGTAGCCTAGCGGTGGTGAGTCGGTCGGTCGGTTTTTAAAATCGGGAATTAGAGAATGTCGTACGATGAGACCGCGACGTGTCGTGGCGATGGAGGGTTGGCTGTTGTTCCGAGATGCCGCGTGGTCTACCCTGGCGGTGCGAGACGAGTGGGACGATTTGACGGTACAAGGCTGTAAGCTCTTGCTGTGAGCACCCGAGGGTGCTAACCTAACCTAACCTGAGGAGTGGTATTTCGCCGCCGTGGGTGCAGAGAAGACGAGGGCTTCGGTGACAGAGCGCGTAGCTGCGTGGCTGTGCCCAGTTGGCTACGCTGGCGACGGGTACACGGTCGGATGTGAGGAACCTTTGCATCGGAGTTCACCTGCTGTTTCTCTGATAAACGGCAAGTTAGGTTGATTAAAGGTTTAGATGTTAATTGAAAAATTTTGGTTTGTGCAACCAGCGTCTTTTCTGCCTTGTGGCCTCCTGCGTTTGGGTTTCCTGTCCCTGTCGCCGTTGTATTTACAGATAGTGATCTTTTCCGCTTCTTGTTAGTACTGCCCGGTAGGAAGTGTATTTTTGGGCAGCGATTATTGTTTTACATTCCTTTTTTTTCGCCTTGTGGCCCTCTGCGTTCGGATTTCCTGTCCCTGTCACCGGTCTTATTATAGAGAGTGATCTTTTCGCTTCTTATTAGTACTGCCTGGGAGGAAGTGTATTTTTGGGCAGGGATTATCGTTCCTGATTTGATTCCTCCTCCTCCCCTGGCCTCGCGTGAGGTCGATGTGATTGCTGAATGCGAGGCGTTGTGGGTCTGTTAGTCCGCTTCTAACCTGAACATCTTTCGGGAGACAATTGTGGCCGCCCTTACACCCGATCAGTTAATTATTTCTATCCCAGGACATTTTAGTGGCAGGACATGTTATTAAAGTTGTTAGTTATTGTAAAATGTTGAATGGTTGTATTTTACTCTGATTGTTTTTTGGCCAAGGTTAAGTTTGCCTTTCATTGGTGGGTTTTTAAAATTACGTGGCTTTAAAATTGTTAGTTATAGTAAAAGGTGAATGACTGTATCTTTACTTTGATTGTTTTAATTTACTTGGCATTCTTTGAAAGTGCTAGTTCTGCCTCCCTGTTAGCGAGCCCTTGTAATTTAATATCTTGTTGCGCCAAAGTTTAGAAGAAGTTGTCTCCCTACATGTTCGGTAGCGAAATTGTATGCAAATTGGTGGTTTTTGTTTCATTACTTGGAAAGTTTTAATTTTGTTATTAAATGCTTTATCAAAGTCGGCTTTAAGTAAAATGGCTTGGCCGTTAACTGTAAAGTAAATTGTTTTGAGAAGGCAGTCATGCCTACTAGCTTTTTTGGATCTGTTCCTGGTCAAGTGATAAAGAAACGACTTTTAAGGGTTGAAGTAATCAATAAAGAAATTGTAAATTTCAACTCGACAGTAACCAACTAACTCTGGCCCCGTTTCCCAACTGGGGGTTTTCCTTGATTAATCGTAACACCCGTCTCAGTAACGATGAAATAGCCTACAGACTAGCATGAAATGAGTTACTGAATGCCACATAAAACAACAAAACTTTTCAAGGTCGTAGCACACTACAGAAACGAAACCTCAACAGTCAAACGCCTTTCGTACCTGTATTAACCTCCTCTCGCTACGTCGCTCACCTGGAATCATGGGACCAGCGACCGCCAGCTGAAATAAAGTGTTGCGATTTTCAAACGCGTTTGTACTAGGAAGGACTTCGAACATATCAGTCCTGTATCCCAGTAAGATGTACCGCAATATGCCGAAATGAAGTCAGTTTTTGTCTTTGTTAATGTAATGAAAAGGCAAAACGTTCAGTTATTTAAAATGCCGTAAGAGGGAAAGTAATTTTAATGACTGTTCAGGAGAACTTATACAACCTACAGCCACGCACTGTGCATGAAATCACTATATTCAGTAACTGAGCCGCAATCTTCAAACAGAATAATTTCACAAAGATGCTTCTAACATATACAAACATTGTAGACATAAGTCACAACAAAAGTTTTTACGGTACTAGAGCACGTGAGGAGTCAAGGTTGACAGAAGGACCACTAAATCATTCAACATCTCAGTTTCTAGTCTTAAACAGGCGCACTCTTGGTTTGAAAGAGCATCTTTTCTACATAATATTTCATTTCCCAGAAGCCTCAGAGGGGAGAGTAGACTAGACAAAGGCTGAATGAAACCCTCCTTACAAAATATGGGGATGCAGAAGTCTCCTTCATTAGCCCTCCTCATTTTCAAAAAATATTTGCAGCAGCTGTTGAACACATTATACAATTATACCACTAGTCCTTATAGGAACTTAGTACCCACGGATTCGAGATAAGGACAATCTGAATCCATACGAAGCAACTTGCTAAGAACTCGGAAGGTCACCGGTGATGCATCCCGGTCTACAGGCTGTCATAAACCTTTTGGGTGAGATTGAAACTGGTGATAGTGGGCCCACAACCAATTATATCGAGATAGGGAACCAAACGTCGGAAATGCATATTTATTGTGCTATGGTCTCACACAGCGTACACCGTGTAACAACAACGTAGCTCACAGTATAACTGTGCAAACTGACGACCACCAGTCTCAATGCATGCGTGGTAACCGCGTACGAATCTCTGACGCACTCTCTAAGAGATCCCAGGTGTCTCTTGTACCAGCAGACAGACACCTCGGACAGTATCAAACACGTCTTCATCCTTTTCTACGGGAGTTTCGTTCATCATCGTCTTGACGTAGCCCCAGAGGGGAAAAAAATGAATTGATGGTGTGGCATTGTTGGCCGAGAGGCCCAATTCGGGGAAGTTTGGCCACCAAGTGCAAATCTTATTTCAGTCGGCGCCACACTGGGCGAACCACGTGCCGGTGATGAGGATGAAATGACACATAGGAGGCAAGCACGTTACCACTCAGCCCTCATCTAAACAGGCGGACACTGCAGAGGAAACATTCCGTAACTACAGGGTGTTTCAAAAATGACCGGTATATTTGAAACGGCAATAAAAACTAAACGTGCAGCGATAGAAATACACCGTTTGTTGCAATATGCTTGGGACAACAGTACATTTTCAGGCAGACAAACTTTCGAAATTACAGTAGTTACAATTTTCAACAACAGATGGCGCTGCGGTTTGGGAAACTCTATAGTACGATATTTTCCACATATCCACTATGCGTAGCAATAATATGGCGTAGTCTCTGAATGAAATTACCCGAAACCTTTGACAACGTGTCTGGCGGAATGGCTTCACATGCAGATGAGATGTACTGCTTCAGCTGTTCAATTGTTTCTGGATTCTGGCGGTACATCTGGTCTTTCAAGTGTCCCCACAGAAAGAAGTCACAGGGGTTCATGTCTGGCGAATAGGGAGGCCAATCCACGCCGCCTCCTGTATGTTTCGGATAGCCCAAAGCAATCACACGATCATCGACTTATTCATTCAGGAAATTAAAGACGTCGGCCGTGCGATGTGGCCGGACACCATCTTGCATAAACCACGAGGTGTTCGCAGTGTCGTCTAAGGCAGTTTGTACCGCCACAAATTCACGAAGGATGTCCAGATAGCGTGATGCAGTAATCGTTTCGGATCTGAAAAATGGGCCAATGATTCCTTTGGAAGAAATGGCGGCCCAGACCAGTACTTTTTGAGGATGCAGGGACGATGGGACTGCAACATGGGGCTTTTCGGTTCCCCATATGCGCCAGTTCTGTTTATTGACGAAGCCGTCCAGGTAAAAATAAGCTTCGTCAGTAAACCAAATGCTGCCCACATGCATATCACCGTCATCAATCCTGTGCACTATATAGTTAGCGAATGTCTCTCGTGCAGCAAAGGTAGCGGCGCTGAGGGATTGCCGCGTTTGAATTTTCTATGGATAGAGGTGTAAACTCTGGCGCATGAGACGATACGTGCACGTTGGCGTCATTTGGACCGCAGCTGCAACACGGCGAACGGAAACCCGAGGCCGCTGTTGGATCACCTGCTGCACTAGCTGCGCGTTGCCCTCTGTGGTTGCCGTACGCGGTCGCCCTACCTTTCCAGCACGTTCATCCGTCACGTTCCCAGTCCGTTGAAATTTTTCAAACAGATCCTTTATTGTATCGCTTTTCGGTCCTTTGGTTACATTAAACCTCCGTTGAAAACTTCGTCTTGTTGCAACAACACTGTGTTCTAGGCGGTGGAATTCCAACACCAGAAAAATCCTCTGTTCTAAGGAATAAACCATGTTGTCTACAGCACACTTGCACGTTGTGAACAGCACACGCTTACAGCAGAAAGACGACGTACAGAATGGCGCACCCACAGACTGCGTTGTCTTCTATATGTTTCACATCACTTGCAGCGCCATCTGTTGTTGAAAATTGTAACTACTGTAATTTCGAAAGTTTGTCCGCCTGAAAATGTACTGTTGTCCCAAGCATATTGCAACAAACGGTGTATTTCTACCGCTGCTCGTTTAGTTTTTATTGGCGTTTCAAATATAGCGGTCATTTTTGAAACACCCTGTATGAGGACCGGCAATCGCACTTGCCGTGGGACTGGACCTCCCCTTTCAATCGGACGATGACGGAACGTGTTGTTCATATGTTCGCGGACCTTAACATCGAAGCGGGCTTGTGTACCGTCGTGTTGGAACCACATCCTTTCGCGGTCAACAAGGGGTACGGTCTCCAAGAACAGTGGCAGCACATCACGCAAGAACTCCAGGAAATGTGAACCAGTTAAACAGGGAGGCAGCATATAAGGTCCTATTAGATGATCTTGGTCAATGCCCAACCGTAGTTGACAGAAGATGGTTGCTGGTGACCACCAATATGGAGGTTGTACTCACTCCAGGCATGGAAATACATGCAATGAGACTGGCGGTTATCACTTTGAACAATTACATTGAGCTACGTTGTTATGCGTTGTACGCTCTGTATGTCCCTAACACAATAAATATCGATTTCCGACCATTGGTTTCGTATCTCAATATAAACGGTTGTGGGCTCACAATCATCTGTTTCAACTTGACGCAAAAGCTTTGAACACCCTGTATACGGGAACAACTGCAACCGTTGTGAGAAGCGGCAATGCCCAGTACAGTATCTCTGGGTTAAACAATAAAAGATTCACGATTGCTTCTTTTTGAACGCCCGCCGTTGCTGCAGCAGTTAATGGCAGAGTCTCACGTTTGATTGACCGCAAACAGTCAGTCAGAAAAAGTATTCGAAAGGAAGCCAAGGAGTTTATCGAATTTTATCGTCATGTGTCAAAAGAAAATTTATATATTATCCGTAAGTAGTAGGTCCTACCACGTTCAAGCTTCTGACATTCCACGCCCCGACTCGTAGAACGTTATCCTTTCGTTGATTATTCAATCTTTTTCTCTTGGTAACCTCCCCCTTGGCAGTCCCCTCCCGAAGATCCGAATGGGGGACTATTCCGGAATCTTTTGCCAATGGAGAGATCATCATGACACTTCTTCAATTACAGGCCACATGTCCTGTGGATACACGTTACGTGTCTTTAATGCAGTGGTTTCCATTGCCTTCTGCATCCTCATGTCGTTGATCATTGCTGATTCCTCCGCCTTTAGGGGCAATTTCCGACCCCTAGGACAAGAGAGTGCCCTGAACCTCTATCCGCTCCTCCGGCCTCTTTGACAAGGCCGTTGGCAGAATGAGGCTGACTTCTTATGCCGGAAGCCTTCGGCCGCCAATGCTGATTGTTTATCAAAATTTAGGCAGTGGCGGGGATCGAACCCGGGACCGAAGAAATTTTGATTATGAATCTAAGACGCTGCCCCCCTTTTTTTAAAAAAAAAATCTAATGAACCGCTGCAGGAGCAGGAGGACGGGTAGGACAGGGGTCGACACCCGAAGCCTGGCCATCCCGCCGCCACGCCCAAGCAACGTGTTCGAGTTCGAGGATCGAAGGATCAGGAAGAGGATGTAGTGGGTTTGTCGATGTTGTTTTATTTATTTATTTCTTTAATTTTTATAACATTTTTTTATATTATAGATTTATTTTTGTTTCATTACAAAGAAAGATCCTACAACTGCCGTAGCCGAGCGTCCGAGTCGTCATCTCGTCTGTTGGGAGGGTTTCCCCCCTATTCCGTCCGAAAAGGATCAATATGCTCCCGGATTCTTCTTCATTTTCAGCGTCTCATACCCGGAACGCCCCAGTGAGCAGGAGGATCCGCAAATAATGAACCTAAATAATTTGCGAAACGAGTTCTGTACTTCGCGTGGCGGCTGAAAGCAGCATGTGTCGTCATCAAAAGGGACCAAAAGTCGAGTGTGCCTTTGGGAGCATCGCAAAATATGTAGTAAACGGCCATGCCTTTTAGCCAGTTAACGGCGTTCGTTCTGGTTGATCGAAAGTATACGCCGTCGGGGCGCAATACGTCATCAGGGGAGATAGACTCCGGCAATCGCCGCAAGAGTAATGCCAGCATGCGCTGCGTCAGTAGCCAGCACTCGCTGGTCGTGGCACACGTCAGACGGTGTGCATCCGGGTCAGCGACTGAGCATGTCGGACACAAGGGGTCGTCCGTCAGATATATGGAATGTAACCTCTGACGAGTAGCGAACTTCCCATTCACAACCACGTACCACAATGAACGCACCGTCGTAGGTAGAAAAGGCGTGTGTACCGCTCGGCACACCGTGTTCCAGGCAACTTCAGGATGTCTGTGGGTGACAGTATTTACAGGTTGCCGCTGTTGATAGAGGCGATAATAGTCTTTTGTGCTGGGCTTCCGTGTCGTCGGAAGGTCTGACCGTAAGTAGCTGAAGTCAATAAAGAACTCTCTGATGTGGGTGAGTGCCGGTGAAATGTGTCCTACAGAAACCGGGGGATGCAGAGAGTGAGGTGCCACATCCGCTATCAGGGTGCCCGTCAGAGTGGCGTGGGCAGAGGTCCACGTGCGATGCATAGTGTTGAGATAAAGCGATCGCGTACGGTTATATACGTGAATTAAACCGATACCGCCCGCCGCTGCGGCAGTGTCAGGGTGGCGTATCGGACTTTAAAAACCAGACCGGTGCTTACGAAATGTCCATATGCTGCTTGAAATCTGTCGGCCATCGTAGCTGTCAAGGGAAGGATATGCGCAAAATAGTTCAGTTTTGAGACAAGATAGGTGTTGACATAACGTGTTCTGAGGAGCATATCCAAGCGACGTAGTTTGTTGTCCTGCAGCAGAGCACGTGTCTGGTGTAGGAGCCAGCGGTACGTAGCCGCCGCCGTGCGGCGGACATTGCTATAGAATTGCACTCCTAAACACTTGAGTACGGGCACCTTGTCAAAGGGCACCGCCTTTGTGTGGGAAATCCCCCCTCCGACATCCATGTATTTTGTCTTCTTCACGTTGATGACGTTCCCAGCTACCGCCCCGTACTGGCGTAGCCACTGTAGCGCCATATTCATTTCATCCTCTGATCTGGCCAGGAACGCCACGTCATCGGCGAATGCACCACAACAAAAGGTCACGTCCCGCAAGGAGATACCAGTTATTCGCTGCCGTAGACCATGTAAAGCTGGTTCAAGCGCTGCAGCAAATAATATGCCCGACAGGGGGCACCCTTGTCGCACTGACCGTCCAACAACAATGTGACCAGACTGATAACCGTTGACCATCATGCGGGAGCGCGCTCCGTGGACCAGTCGAAGGACCACCTGTGCAGACTCCGGAGAGAGGCCCATGTGTTGAAAAACTGTGCGTAAGAAGCCGTGGTCAACGTGGTCGAATGCGTGGTCAAAATCTACGGCGACAAGGGCGCCTTGTATTTTGCAGGCCGCCGTCAAAGCAATTACGTCGCGGTATGCTCCTAACGCCGTATGAATGTTGCTGACACCACCTAAACATATCTGATCGGTGTGGATGGCTTTCCCGATAGCGGTGTGGAGACGCGCGCGGAGGATACGGGCCAAGATCTTGTAGTCGTTGTTGAGGAGTGTGAGTGGGCGAAAATCCTGCCACCTAGAACCACCATTCGGTTTCGGATCTGGGATCAAGATGCCTTCTGTGAATTCTGTGGGGACAGTGAAATCAGGTCGGATCAGGTCTTGAAACATTTGGAGCCACTTGTCACCCATAAGGTGGTAAAAAGTGCGGTAGAATTCCAGGGGTAAACCATCCGGTCCAGGCGACTTGTTCGGTGCTCCACGTGCCAAGGCCGATGTCAGCTCGTCGGGTGTAATGGGCAACAGCACACTATCATCGGGTGCCACGTCCCGAGGGGCGGGAAAATCGTGCAATAGCTCGTCATAATCACGTACATTTCGCGGATCTTCCATGTACAAGGTCCCATAGTGTGTGGCGAACGTGTGCGCGATGTCCGTTTGTGTCACTGCGCGCCCGCCGTCCTCCGTGTTTACCGCCGTAATGAGCTGACGTTTGCGGTGGCGCCTGTCGCGCACAATGTGATACACTGACGCTGTTTCGTTGGGGATACAGTCTTGCACTCGCGCACGGATGCGGACACCGTCTAGCTGCTCTGTCCTGATGCGAAGTAGACGAGCTTTGATGCGTTGTACGAACATCTGACGTTCGGGAGACGGCGGTTGCGTCGCCAGCTCACGTAACGCTGTATAGCAAAATTCCGATGTTGCCCTTTGCCAGTTCGATCTGTCACGCCCGTAGGCCATCTAGGTTTTTCGGGGTGCAGGTTTGACACATCCCAGCCACCACAGCAACGTGGAAGCATACATAGGCAGGCGCCTGATACATCGACGCCACGTGTCAGTGACTGCTCGCCGACACGCTTCCTCGCGAAGGAGGGAGACGTTCAGCGTCCACGGGCCCCTGCTGTGTCTTGTGAGTTGTCGGGGCAAGGTGACAGTGCAGATGTACGCGAGATGGTCCGTGAAGGCCGGCGGCCAGAGTTCTGCATCACGGGTTGCTGTGCGGAGGGCACGTGAGACGTATATCCGGTCCAGACGACTGGCAGAATGGCTGGTAAAGTGCGTATATCCACTCTGGGTCCCATGATGTAAGAGCCATGTGTCGTGGAGCGCGAGGTCACGTATCAATGCTTGTAGAGCCGGGCATGGGACGTAATGCGGTATCTGGTCCTCGGGCCGCAGAACACTGTTAAAATCGCCGCCCACTATGTAATGGTCCATATTTCCTTGCAAAAGTGGGGCTACCTCCTCCGAATAGAAGATATGCCTGTCACCACGGTGCGAATTACCGGAGGGAGCGTAGACGTTAATGAGGCGGACTGCGCCAAGTGTGAGTGCGATGCCTCGCCCGTTCGGCAGGTAAGTCGCGTTCGTCGCGTCTATGCCATCTCGGAGAAGGATGGCCGTTCCTCCTGCGCCATCACCTACGGGTAGGCTGTACGTGGTGTAGACATATAGGTCTAAACACAGCTCGGGACGGACCTCCTGGAGAAGAGCAATGTCCAAGTCTGCCGCTCTGATCATGTCGTGTAACATGCGGGTCTTAACAGTGGAGTGGACAACATTTCCATTGACTGTTCCCACACGGTATGACTGAGACATATCAAGTGGCGGAGGCAGTGTGCCGGTGCAATCCCACAGTGATCTCACACACAACACACCACACAGCCATCCATCTGCATGCTGAGCATTACTGTGCCGTAGGAGTCCCTGACTGGCAGAGCCCTCCGGGCTCAATGTCAGCCATGGGCTCTGGTGGAGATATGATGCTGTGCATCATCTGCCTCCATATCGTCTGCCCAATCACCAAGAGACGATTGTGATGTCTTTGGGGGCTGTTCGCTTTCACAGGAGCCCACATTTTGGGAGTCGACGCAGTGCGCCTGGTTTTATGGGCCACCAGATTTAGGAGAGTGTTCCTTGTCTTCAGGCACCTTCTGGTGAATGATGCCACTTGAGTCCGTTGCTATTGTGGGCGAGTCAACGAAGTCGACGTTTTCCGCCGGCTTCACATCCCTGTCCTGTTCTTCAGCTGACAATCGCCTCTTCTTGTGTCGCTTGGGTGGTTTTGGCTTTCGGGTCCGAGATTCGACATCCACTGGAGGGCGGGGCTCGACACAGTCTCGGTCGCTAGGAACCCCTGTGTCTGATCCCGACAGTGACGGTGGCTGGGTGCCCACGACGCTGCGGTGGGCAGAGGCTGTAGGAACCTCTGCACCGTTGGGCTGCGGCGTCGTCGACGGCGCTGACTCTCCAACGGAGCTGGCAGCGGCTTGAGGAGGTAGCAGGTTTTGATCATCCATCACATCATGTCGTGCCGCCTCCACATACGTTAGCGGGAGAGAGGTCATAGTGGATCGTTGGGGAAGTTCATTGCGGGGCACCTGAACGAGGCGGCGCTGCAGACACACAGTTCTAACATGGCCCTCCTGGCCGCAGCCCGAGCAGGTCCTCGGTTGTCCATCATATATAACAATTGCGCGGCAGCCACCAACGAAAACATATGATGGAACGTGCTTCTTAAGATCTATGCGCACTTGTCGTACCCCGTTAAGGACAGGGTACGTTTCGAATGTGTTCCATTTCTCCTCTGTGTGGCTCAGAACTGTGCCGTATGGCCGCAGCGCATCAACGACTAGGTTGGCAGGAACTTCGAACGGTAGTTCAAAGATGCGCACGGTACGCACCCCCAGACCAGCATGGTCAACTCCTACCACGCTCACGTTACCGTCTGCGTGACAGAAGCGAAAGCCGTTTGCAGATCGTTGGAGTAATCTGCCGCAGGCCGCTTCGTCAATCAGTTTGAGGTACACTGTGCTGGTTACAATAGGCAGATGAATTCCTATCAGTTCTTGTGGTTTGATGTGCATGATGTCTCGTAGAAACCGTTAAATTTCATGTGCCTTCGGTCTCGTGTACGATGCGTTGAATGTTAGTTTGATTGTAGCTTTTCGATATGAGAACGCCATGTCGGGTCGGTACAGGTACTATACCGCAATACAACGACGCGACCGCGCGATAGCGGGTAAACAACAACACCTGCGGAGCACTGCCCGGCGCGCCGAGCCCGTCCGCACGGTAACACGGCTGAAAGCCGACTGTTGCCCCTAGACCACGGGTCGCTAGGCCATTCGATATTATAAACTGATAATTACAGCTCATTCATTGTTCTTATTGAACTCTTCCTAACCGATTGCCAAATAACACTACTCATGAAACAATCCGTCAACGAGCACGGGACGAGCATGAGAAGGAATCTAAAAAAACTCCAATGTTAAACATGTGTCACAATTTTACTCTGCATTAAACAACATTATTCAATACAAACTGATAATTTACAATGGATAGCGTTAATGGACGTATGATATAAAATTTAATTATTCATGCGACTGCAGGTCACTTGATTTTCGGAACGGACATCGCGTCTGTAATTTGTACAATCATTTACTTTGGGAAAATAAATTAATAAGGACAGATCATAGCAGAGTAGAATACTAAAATTTGAACACGATAAGCTTTAAACCACTCTGTGGCGCAAGCTAAGCTGTGTCGCAACGATGTCGCCTGACCAACCTGACTGTCCAGAGTCTCACGAAGAAATCCCACGAGAACTAAACTGCCGTGTGGCCTGAAAGCACTGCTCCAACTCTACTACGTTCGAAGTCCAAACGCTGGCGGCCGTATACACCACATAGCAAGCACTGTGTGATGACACATTGAAACAACACTGTCAAAACTTCTAAACTCGTGTTTGCAAGTGGCTATTTGGTATCTAATAAATGTATAAAACTTATTTTGATACTGAAATACGTAAATCTCAGCGGAGGACAACAGAACTGTGTGGAAATTTAATTTTGAACTGTAACATGTGGAGTTTGCGCTACTCTATTCAAAATGGAAACTAACCAGCAAGTCAAACAATTCGCCCGCGAGAAAGCAAACAATTTTCATTTAAATTTACATGTACTATTTGACTGCAAAACAAAAAGATACAGATTAAAACGTTGGCCCCTAAAACAGCTAATCTTTATCTTAAGTCTAGCAAACAATCACTGTGTCGGGACTGTTATTCTAATTACACAGCAAATGAATATAGAATGTAAAGCTTCTGTCTTACTGATATACTGCTTGAAAACTTACAAGATAGCACTCTTCTTAAATGTTTTACTGATATGAGATCTCTATACTGATATAATATTTTCATAACTACGTTTCGACAGTCACATATCTTACAGCGGCCGTGGATTTTGAAGATAATAGAATTTATTGACCTACTTAGGTGCATGGAACGCTCGGCTGTACTGCAGCGTGTTGCTATTAATAAACTGTCAAAAAATCTAATTTTTATTTACCATACTTGCGATGTACAGTCGTGCTCAAAAGTATCCGAACGACCTGAATTGCATTTCGCCTGATTCGGTTGCAACACACATAACGCAGCTGTCTAGCAGGTCCTGCTCCTTGGTACAGTCGTTTGACCATTGAAAATGGTTCCAACAAGTCACCACTACAAAATTCTGCTCTCTATCGCAATAACTCAAGATGTAAAGTAATACCACGATACTACAAATATCAGGGAACACCATATCACAGATAAGACAGTCCTTAAGGCTTGTAACCTCACATTTATTGCAAAAAATTAATTACCTTAAATGTTACCACTCTCATTATTACGTCAGATAGGTAATGCACGTAGTAAGTTCGTCATATCCATGATTTCCTCTTCAAAGTAACTTACCATACTTGTTATTTAACAGAAAATGACATTAAAGAATTACGTTATTCACTAGCAACTAGTTGAGGATATGTATGAACTTCAAATGACACGACGTAACGTCTCGTTCTGCCTATGGATTCAAACCCAGGTCATGCAGTCTAAGATTTCGTGACTGACTAGGCATACAGAGAGTGATAGACATCGATTTTAGACAGTATCAGTTAGCAAATATCTACTTTAAATTGCAAATCTTAAACATTTTTAAGGGACGCAAATTCCTACTCAACATCTATTGTCCCTGCTAACGAACTACAAGAGATGTTAAATATTGTTTCTTCACAAGTAAATTACTTGAAATGCCGTGAGGTGAAGCTTTGTGTTGGACAGGAATTCGAACCCAGAACTTAATCGGATTGTTATCGAAGCACAATCAACTATGACGTATCTGATTTTCTCGGCAGTAGCTAGATGTTTTAACTTAATTTTTTCCTCATCAGGTCTCCAACCCGGCACTTATCACTTTTATATTCTAAAGAAAACGAACATTAAATATGGGTATGTTACACCAGCAGTGACATGTGAGCATGTTTGAACTAGAAATAATATGACGAAGAGTTCAGTGCTGACTGGGTTCAAATGGTTCAAATGGCTCTGAGCACTATGGGACTCAACTGCTGAGGTCATTAGTCCCCTAGAACTTAGAACTAGTTAAACCGGACTAACCTAAGGACATCACAAACATCCATGCCCGAGGCAGGATTCGAACCTGCGACCGTAGCGGTCTTTCGCTTTCAGACTGCAGCGCCTTTAACCGCACGGCCACTTCGGCCGGCACTGCTGACTGGGAATCGAACCCCACACATATCGTTCTTGACTACACTCAAAGAGACATCAGCTACCGAATTTTTCTCTACCAGCTGCTCGGAATAACATCCTTGAACTTACAGTGATCTCTCAAATAGTGCTGTGTCTCAAAAACGTGAGATATCGTTAGTCTTGACAACGAATGAAAATGCATTAAAAGTCAAAATTATTATCCACCAGCGGACAGGGGTTCTCATGCTAGAGCTTGATAATACATAATGAGAACTTGAGTGCCGGGCGAGGATTCAACCCCATTCACCCGCAATATGTGGAGATGTTGAGGAATCTGCAGTTTTGAACAAACAACAAATTGTAGTCGAGAAGTATTGTCACGAAAGGATCAAATTCCGTGTTAAGGGCTGTCTGAGTTGCATTCTCAGTTCAGAACCAATTTTATCGACGTACAGAAGCTCAGATAAAAGATGGAA
Source organism: Schistocerca nitens (assembly GCF_023898315.1). Classification (NCBI taxonomy): domain Eukaryota; kingdom Metazoa; phylum Arthropoda; class Insecta; order Orthoptera; family Acrididae; genus Schistocerca; species Schistocerca nitens. The sequence continues at coordinate 578,946,994 of NC_064621.1, read as the reverse complement.
TCAGTGTCCTGTGACCCTACAAAGCGTTTGTTTCGTCACTAGAAATAAATAACTAGCATAAGAATGGTTACTGGTGCTTGAGTTCCCACATTTCGCCACTCCTGACTTTATTGTGGATCAACCTAATGTCTATTCGGTAGAGAAGGAATATCCTGTGTAATGTGAATTTCAGACCACAATGCCGCTATACCTTCTTCACTTGGCGTAGCCAGAAGACAATAGAATCTGTCTCTCCCTGGTAAAAATAGTCGGCAGAAGTTCGAATCGAACCCAGACCATCACCACTGCAACACACCAACAAACCAAGGGACCACCAAATCCTCTTCCCGTACACACATTTTTCTTTCATAACACGGTTGCGGCAGAATCTATGAGAATTCTAACATACAGGCTCCATGTAGAGATTTGCATCATGTTCAGTAAATTCATTCACTTGCTTGACCGAATCGCCATGAACTAGCTGCCTCAGCTACCCAGTACTTACATTCGAATCTATTTTGTAATCACCGACAAAAAATTCACGTAACTGCCACCTACAGAAAACTGCCAAAATTGTAGGATGCAGAAAGTTAAATAGGAAATGTTCCTTTCCATTTGAACTACTCTATTGGGCTATCTGTTTGTTGAAAACGTCGTGCAGTGCAAAAGAAAAGCTGTAAATGTCTGTCTCTCATAAGTCTAGATCCGGTTAGATACATTATCTCACGGCACTGTGGAATACGGAAGTTTTGGACGACCTTTTGTTGACTTCTCGAGCTGCTATAGCTACATGACAGCTAAGAGCGTAACGGTAAGCGTCGCGCACCGTAGTTCAGATGTCCCGAGTTCTATTACATTCGCTGCTACCTTCTTTTAAAACGCAATTCTGCTGCCTACTGAAGTTATCAATTTAATGGAACTTTGAAAGTAATTCCTTTCACTTCTCAACCCAAAATAGCCGCATGTGGAAAAAGGGCTAACTTGTGCGACATTTTGTTCTATCAGGGTTAATAGACGGCCAGGCAGGCAGATGCATATGGAGACTTTTTTATTATGTATGGGGAAAGCGCATCGTGCCAAAATAGTCGGTAAAGTACTTTCTACATTAGCTGTCGTCTGGCAGTGGCATTTTATTCTTCTTCAAACCTTGTTTGACAGCTTTAACTCAGAACTAGTTTTCTAGAAGCATGTAATCAATAAACTTAATCAATAAACTTAATCAATAAACTTAATATGACTGTTGTAGATAACATCAGAGAATTCGGATATGTCGTTGATGATTAATTTCTCTCTCATTTTTAGTATTGTTTTAACAACCCTAAAAGAACCCTTACGAAAATTGTACACTGTATTACAAGAAAGCTAATAAAACCACCCAAGATAACCTTACGACGAACGTCTGTTTTAGTAAAACTGAGTACCTGTACACAAGCATGCCTCTATCGGCACGAATTAGTAAAATACTCCTCACATATATTTCGATCTGGTCTGTGTTTAATTGGTATGTTGTGTCATACTCAACAGGTATGCAAATGTGGCATTTCATAAATAAACTTATGTATTCCTAGAAACCCTAAATTTGCTTCTCAGCAGCGGAAAGAGGCGTTACCTGTTGTTCAGCATTGTAAGTTTTTCACCATTGCACTATGACCTGAAAGTATTTTCTTCGGATTCCCTTATCGATGTTTGATCTGACTGCTTGTAGCTCTTTCACAGAAGGGATAAAAACATTTCAGTCAGTGAGACTGGAACAGAGAACCATAACAGATGCTTTTTCATGGGTCAGCACGTCACCACAGAGCTGGCGAAGAGACATGTATTCTGCCTTCCTCTTACGGGGTCAATAGTAAGTAGAACTCGTAAACTGCTATTTAAAGAACGAGATTATTTGCTATTTCAACGTACAACGACTTTCCCCGGCTGAAAACCTTAAATTTACTATCTTTTGTTACACCTCAAGCGATAATGATTTAGATTATTCAATGGAAATTCCAGGAGAAATTCAATGAACTTTGAGGCTTAATTCCGTGCACACCAGGAATTAACTCGTCCATCACAGAGTTGCCAAACATACCTTTCGTTGTTGCCAAATCTCAGTTACAGTACCAGCGGGAAGAAGACGAACCGATGTGATCCTACAATGGGCTGGGAAGTGACCATAGCTGGCGTCTCAAAGACGCGGCTGCTACCGCCTGGAATACGTAATGCGTCTGATTGGCATTTCTGTAACTAGGTTTAGGGACTGGAGCGTAGTTACTAGTAATACTCCGAACCGACTGCAAACTAAGCATCATAAATCAGTAACTCTCATAGTTGTTTTTATATTTCTATTGTAACTGTACTCAAAATTAAGAGACACATTCACGTTTACGTGCCTCGCCGATAGTCGAGTACACCAAACAAATAATAAAAAAAACAATGTGTGAGTGTGTGTGTGTGTGTGTGTGTGTGTGTGTGTGTGTGTGGTTCCACATCATTACGGAATGTCGTATTAAATATCTATGCAACAAGCATTAATATAATCTAATCATATCATATTGCTGACTTGCCGTGAAGAGGCATGAATTACCGAAATTTTCGCCAATATCAGCAATCAAATATCATTTTGAATATTTAGCAGTTCTGTACCCACTGGTGTTAAACTCGTTTTCAACCAATGATTCCCACAGCTACAGGAACACTACATGTGGTACCTCTTAGACAAAATACTTACGCAGAGCTATCAGACGAAAAGATCAACCTAACACAAACTGTTGGAAGTTTGTTTTACAACTTTCGTACGTGGATAAAGAGCTTTTCCTATTTGAGATATCTTTGAACGTTGCTGCATAAGACGATTTAAGAAGAAACTAAATTTGTTCAGCTACGCCAATGTTTAAAGAAATCGTCTTAACTGCACTAAATCGTGGTTTGTGAATCGTTTATCGGCCGTACTCTGCCACATTTCGCTGGTTGGAAGGCAAAAAGCTTACTGACAAATTTTACAGAAGGAAAAGGGGGACAAAATGTCTCCCACTGGAAGGTCATGTTGTTTTATTTAAATGATTACAAAATCAGGTAAAACGAACAGTGAGGCTGTCAGTATAAGTACATTACTGTTGTCAGTATGATGTTGCACCTCCCAGGGCCTGTATTAATAAAGGGCCCGTTTAGGCTAGGCATATTGTAGACGGAAGTGGAAGAGAGAACACCACTAAATTCTGCAATCCATATGCATTGCATACACACAGAAATTACTGTTACAGTGCATTTATGGAGCCTAATGAGTGAATTACATATTTTCCGGTGAGAAAGAGCACTGGTACACAGTCTTCGCTGCACTAGGTTACTTAAACTGGTGTCACTCTGAGCTAGAAGTTATGCTCAGCGACTAAGTGTAAGGACAATGAGTCGAATGCGGGTTTTGCAATTGTGAAATAGTTTTCTACATTACAGAAGCGAATATTAGATTTGAACTAATATTGCGAAAATTTTGAACTTGGACAGCTTAGAATGAAAATCTTTCTGTTTATTGCAAGGGAAAACAATTGATTTTCTAAAACATTCTCAATCGTACACAACTTGAAACAGGTCACGTCGACCAAATCGTATAGAAGAACTGACAGCGACGTATATCGGAAGGCAATAAGATCCCTTGCATTTTGGTTTGGCAGTGTTCGACAGCCATTTCTAGGTACAAGTAAATGAAAAGAGGCAGCGCGTTATCAGGTAACGTCTTCATCAATTAGTCTAGTTTTAATGTAATCTAAAAGTAATTTCTGATGTTTTATATTAACATGAAAAGGATTCCGTAGACAAGGACAGAACCTGTTCTTGGGCAACTACACTCCTGGCAATGGAAAAAAGAACACATTGACACCGGTGTGTCAGACCCACCATACTTGCTCCGGACACTGCGAGAGGGCTGTACAGGCAATGATCACACGCACGGCACAGCGCACACACCAGGAACCGCGGTGTTGGCCGTCGAATGGCGCTAGCTGCGCAGCATTTGTGCACCGCCGCCGTCAGTGTCAGCCAGTTTGCCGTGGCATACGGAGCTCCATCGCAGTCTTTAACACTGATAGCATGCCGCGACAGCGAGGACGTGAACCGTATGTGCAGTTGACGGACTTTGAGCGAGGGCGTATAGTGGGCATGCGGGAGGCCGGGTGGACGTACCGCCGAATTGCTCAACACGTGGGGCGTGAGGTCTCCACAGTACATCGATGTTGTCGCCAGTGGTCGGCGGAAGGTGCACGTGCCCGTCGACCTGGGACCGGACCGCAGCGACGCACGGATGCACGCCAAGACCGTAGGATCCTACGCAGTGCCGTAGGGGACCGCACCGCCACTTCCCAGCAAATTAGGGACACTGTTGCTCCTGGGGTATCGACGAGGACCATTCGCAACCGTCTCCATGAAGCTGGGCTACGGTCCCGCACACCGTTAGGCCGTCTTCCGCTCACGCCCCAACATCGTGCAGCCCACCTCCAGTGGTGTCGCGACAGGCGTGAATGGAGGGACGAATGGAGACGTGTCGTCTACAGCGATGAGAGTCGCTTCTGCTTTGGTGCCAATGATGGTCGTATGCGTGTTTGGCGCCGTGCAGGTGAGCGCCACAATCAGGACTGCATACGACCGAGGCACACATTGCCAACACCCGGCATCATGGTGTGGGGAGCGATCTCCTACACTGGCCGTACACCACTGGTGATCGTCGAGGGGACACTGAATAGTGCACGGTACATCCAAACCGTCATCGAACCCATCGTTCTACCATTCCTAGACCGGCAAGGGAACTTGCTGTTCCAACAGGACAATGCACGTCCGCATGTATCCCGTGCCACCCAACGTGCTCTAGAAGGTGTAAGTCAACTACCCTGGCCAGCAAGATCTCCGGATCTGTCCCCCATTGAGCATGTTTGGCACTGGATGAAGCGTCGTCTCACGCGGTCTGCACGTCCAGCACGAACGCTGGTCCAACTGAGGCGCCAGGTGGAAATGGCATGGCAAGCCGTTCCACAGGACTACATCCAGCATCTCTACGATCGTCTCCATGGGAGAATAGCAGCCTGCATTGCTGCGAAAGGTGGATATACACTGTACTAGTGCCGACATTGTGCATGCTCTGTTGCCTGTGTCTATGTGCCTGTGGTTCTGTCAGTGTGATCATGTGATGTATCTGACCCAAGGAATGCGTCAATAAAGTTTCCCCTTCCTGGGACAATGAATTCACGGTGTTCTTATTTCAATTTCCAGGAGTGTACTTCTATAATGACGAAAAGGTCTTAAATGATCTTCAAGCACATGTGCTCCAGAAGAAAATGATAGTAATAATGACGGTAATAATCGAATTATCCGGTAACTTCACACTACACAGTGGATTTTCTCGAACTAAGAAATTTCCTTAGTTAGTGAAAATTTCAAAATGGCTTCACATCGAAGCTATGATGCCTAGAGGAGACTTTACATCAAGCTGACGTGAGAATAGCATAATCTCGGCGTCAGAAGACTGCTTGTACTTAACCATTTAATAGACTTGAATTTTTTCCACAGTGACTAATTTTGTAAGCTACGCACGTCATCTGTTACAGCACACTCCTGGGGCTGGGAAATGTGGCCACAATTGTCTGGTGGAAGGAACTATCACAAGTCCAATGCGTGGGTTCAGGTATTTACTTTTAAGAGGCGTTATAATCAAGAATCCGCATTAAACGTCACTTTCCTTTATTCCTAACCGAACACACCTGGTTTACTTTGGGAAATGACACAGGTGGAGGTTCGAGTCCCACCTCAGGCATGGGTGTGTCGTTTGTCTTTAGGATAATTTAGGTTAAGTAGTGTGTAAGCTTAGGGACTGATGATCTTAGCAGTTAAGTCCCATAAGATTTCACACACATTTGGAAATTTTTTTGACATAGGTGGAGGTCATGGTAAACAGAAATACTGTCGCCAGTAAACTTACTTACATTATAAAACGTTATTTTATTTGATGAACCAATATCCATTTAAAGGAACAGGGCTCTTATTTTACTTGTACTTGATTGAACTAGAGACGTTGTAAAATTTGGTGCTGGACTGTGATTCGAATTCATATCTCCTCTTTCGAGGTTCTGAATCTCTCGGAACCGTATAGTTCAATTATTTAGTTCCTTTTTCCAAGACTGCAATCTTCTCTAGGACTCCTCCAAAGGTTGCTGTATGGTGTGGCAGGTGGCAGTTGACGCTAAATAACGAAAAGTGTGGGGTGATCCACATGAGTTCCAAAAGACATCCGTTGGAATTCGATTACTCGATAAATAGTACAATTCTCAAGGCCGTCAATTCAACTAAGTACCTGGGTGTTAAAATTACGAACATCTTCAGTTGGAAAGACCACATAGATAATATTGTGGGGAAGGCGAGACAAAGGTTGCGTTTCATTGGCAACACTTAGAAGATGCAACAAGTCCACTAAAGAGACAGCTTACACTATACTCGTTCGTCCTCTGTTAGAGTATTAGTGCGCGGTGTGGGATCCTTACCAGGGTGCAAAAAAGGGCAGCTCGTTTTGTATTATCACGTAATAGGGGAGAGAGTGTGGGAGATATGATACGCGAGTTGGGATGGAAGTCATTGGAGCAAAGATGTTTTTCGTCGCGGCGAGAACTGTTTACGAAATTTCAGTCACCAACTTTCTCTTCCGAACGCGAAAATATTTTGTTGAGCCCAACCCACATAGGTAGGAATGATCATCAAAATAAAATAAGAGAAATCAGAGCTCGAACAGAATGGTTTAGTTGTTCGTTTTTCCCGCGCGCTGTTCGGGAGTGGAATGGTAGGGAGATAGTATGGTTGTGGTTCGATGAACCCTCTGCCAAGCACTTAAATGTGAATTGCAGAGTAATCATGTCGATGTAGATGTAGAAGTATGTGGGTCCGATTCCTGATCCAGTACAAAAATATTCATAATCTCATTTCAAGCCCTATCACGTGCACGCCGACCTGCTGGTGAAAATTAACGTGCATATTTAATGTCTGTTCATGTGTTGCCAACAATTTCTGGTCAAACAGGCACTCATCTTACTGTTGGTGAGTAAGCAATTGATACTTAAGCTATATTCGTGGGCGATAAGGAAGAACTATTGGAGTGCGGTTCGATTGTCGCTCAGCCTCGAGAATTTGTATCCTTATTTTAGATTCAAACACCTAGCAGCTGGTAAGAAAAACCGATACGTAACTTTTGATTTAACTTAGTTAACAATCCAGTTACATGTTGGTTTCGTACCTCCATCACAGAGCTTCACATCATGCATTTGATATTTAAATGCATACACACTTTCTTATTTCTGAATGGAGGTATACCAGACATCTTTCGTGGTTAGTTAGCAGGGACGAAAGGGTCTACATAGGAGTCCCGGGTTATTAGAGAAACTCTAGTCTATTATTTTCAAATTTTGATTTATTGCTGATATTGGCGAAAATTTCGGTAATTCATGCCTCTTCACGGCTAGTCAGAAATTTGATATGATTAGATTAGATTAATACTTGTTGCATAGATCAAGAATACGACATTTCGTAATGATGTGGAACGTGTCATTTTAATGAAAGCTTTCTTTACCTACCGTTATTCAATTTCTTTACAACAATTTTTTACCTTCGCTCTCATTTTGAATCTAGTTACAAAAGAAACATAAAAACAACTATGTGAGGTACTGATTTATGATGTTTAGTTTGCAGTCGGTTCGGAGTATTATTAGTAACTACGCTTCAGTCCCTAAACCTAGTTACAAAAATGCCAATCAGACGCATTACGTATTCCAGGCTGTAGCAGTCGCGTCTTTGAGACCCCAGCTATGGTCACTTCCCAGCCCATTGTAGGATCACATCGGTTCGTCTTCTTCCCGCTGGTACTGTAACTGAGATTTCGCAACAACGAAAGGTATGTTTGGCAACTCTGTGATTGACAAGTTTCTTCCTGGTGTACCCGATTTAAGACTCATTGTTCACTCGATTTCTCCTGTCATTTCCATTGAATAATCTAAATCATTATCGCTTGAGGTGTAACAAAAGATTGTAAATTTACGGTTTTTAGCCCGGGAAAGTCGTTGCACGAGGAAATCGCAAATAATCTCGTACTTTAAAGGGCAGTTTACGAGTTCTAGCAACTATTGACCTCGTAAGAGGAAGGCAGAACACATGTCTCTTCGCTAGCTCTGTGGTGACGTGTTGATCCGTGAAATAGCATCTGGTATGGTTCTCTGTTCCAGTCTCGCTTACTGAAATGTTTTTATCCCTTCTGTGAAAGAGCTACAAGCAGTCAGATCAAACATCGATAAGGGAATCCGAAGAAAATACTTTCAGGTCATAGTGCAATGGTGAAAAACTTACAATTCTGCACAACAGGTAACGCCTCTTTCCACTGCTGAGAAGCAAATTTAGGGTTTCTAGGAATACATAACTTTATTTATGAAATGCCACATTTGCATACCTGTTGAGTATGACACAGCATATCAATTAAACACAGACCAAATCGAAATATATGTGAGTAGTATTTTGCCGGCCGCGGTGGTCTCGCGGTTCTAGGCGCGCAGTCGGGAACCGTGAGACTGCTACGGTAGCAGGTTCGAATCCTGCCTCGGGCATGGATGTGTGTGATGTCCTTAGGTTAGTTAGGTTTAAGTAGTTCTAAGTTCTAGGGGACTGATGACCACTGCAGTTGAGTCCCATAGTGCTCAGAGCCATTTTTTTTTTTGAGTAGTATTTTACAAATTCGTGCTCGCTTGTGAACAGATACTCAGTTTTATTAAAACAGACGTTCGTCGTAAGGTTATCTTGGGTTGTTATATTTGCTTTCTCATAATACAGTGCACAATTTTCGTAATGGTTCTTTTAGGGTTGTTAAAATAGTACTAAACATAAGAGAGAAATTAATCATCAACGATATATGCGATTTCTCTAATGTTATCTACAACAGTCTGACAAGGCACATTCAGTTTATTGATTACATGCATCTAGAAAACTAGTTCTGAGTTAAAGCTGTCAAACAAGGTTTGAAGAAGAATAAAATGCCACTGGCAGACGACAGCTAATATAGAAAGTACTTTACCGACTATTTTGGCACGATGCGCTCTCCCCATACATAATAAAAGAGTCTCCATATGCATCTGCCTGCCTGGCCGTCTATTAAACCTGATAGAACAAAATGTCGCACAAGTTAGCCCTTTTTCCACATGCGGCTATTATGGGTTGAGAAGTGAAGGGAATTATTTTCAAAGTTCCATTAAATTGATAACTTCAGTAGGCAGCAGAATTGCGTTTTAAAAAAATGTTAGTTTCCGTCAGTCACGAAATCTTAGTCTGCTAGACCTGGGTTTGATCCAAATGCAGAACGAGATGGTTCATCGTGTCATTTGAAGTTCATACATGTCCTCAACTAGCTGCTAGTGAATAACGTAATTTTTTAATGTCATTTTCTGTTAAATAACAAGTATGGTAAGTTACTTTGAAGAGGAAATCATGAATACGACGAACTTACTACGTTCATTACCTATGTGACGTAATAAAGAGAGTGGTAACATTTCAGGTATGTCATTTATTGCAGTAAATGTGAGGATACAAGCCTTAAGGACAGTTTTATCTGTGATAAGGTTTTCCCTGATGTTTGTAGTATCGTGGTATTACTTTACATCTTGAATTATTGCGATAGAGAGCAGATTTTTGTAGTGGTGACTTGGAACCATTTTCAATGGTCAGACGACTGTACCAAGGAGCGATTAGAGGACCTGCTAGACAGCTGCGTTATGTGGGTTGCAACCGAATCAGGCGAAATGCAATTCAGGTCGTTCTGATACGTTTGAGCACGACTGTACAATGGAAGGCGTATCTTACCACTTTTCACAAAAAAGCTTCTGCATCACAGAATTCGCGATGTGAAATTCGATTATACAGACACATTTTTAAAGGTAAAGAATGATAAACGATGAAGTAAATGGCTGGTGAAGGAAAAAATAATTCTGAAATTAGCTATGCTTCATGAAGCCGTAAAAACAATACACCCTTTCACAACTAGTGAAGTTAGCAAAATATTTCTGAATATTTTTCCTGTCCACTGCTACTTTCTTTGACTCTTGTTTCAATTACAAGACAAGACTATATATTGCATTATAAAATTTCTACACCAAACTTTAATCATATCCAGTGTTCTGACTATACGAAACTACACAAAAACAAATATAAAATCTGTATTACCTTACACATTGGCTTACATTGTACCTCCATTAATACAGTCCCACTTACTCAGTATTTTTCATCGAGACATAGTATTACAAAATCCTTTCTTAAAAATGCTGCCTCTACTGCAGGGCAGTTGCCATCCTTCTCAAAGCGTGTACATGGTAGAACTGTCTAACAAACACACTGACTCACTGCTACTCTCTGAAAAATGAAGGAACCTCTCTGACCCGCATCTGTGGTTTCAGGAACAGACTTGTAAACAATATGGTTATATCAATAATGTAGATGTTGAGTACATTTATGAGATTCACAACTTCTTTCGCATTTATAGCCAAAACTACTTGAAAACCAAAATGCAGATAGGACAGTGCACTTTCAACATATTCTGAGACGGCCATTTCTTCCCGTAGCAATCTGTAGCCACAGCCGGTCGTTTTTGATAGACGTCCCGATACGGCGTGAATGTAAAACTAAAGTCCACGAGCATTGACACATTTCATTCTTTAATCTGATATCTTCTTAAATTTTCTTCGATGATCCATACCAAACTTGATTGTATATTGAAAACTAGATGACCTCTTATGTGTGCAGCTCATGTAAGCTCTTTTACTGTCTGCTGTGACTACTTGGAAATATACTCAGTGATTGGTCTATCGACGTAAAGGGAAGGAAATGCTCAGACTTTTCCATATAAATCTAACGGCAGATGAGCCTTCTCGAAAGATAAGCATTCTCAACGGACTAACAGTTTACAACAGACCTACAGGATTTATGTGTATCTTGTGCAAATATGTGGTCTTAACATACATAAAGTAGCCGATGACATTAATCGTTCTTTTTATTATGTTTCCAAATTCAAAATTTTACTCCTTTGGGAAACTGTAATAGCTGTAATTCTATCTTGATGGTATTTTCCTATGGACAGGAACTGTTCCTCGTTTAACATATTCCTCTTTGCATTGGTACCGCCAACAGTTTCTAAACACTACAGCTTGAAATAAATAAATGCTCATAGTCACAGCAGTTACATGTAACACAAAGAGCTGGTGCTTGAATAAAGCATGAATTAATCAGTGCTCTCCAGAAGTTATGTGATAATCCCTTCTTCAGGTTGCGAATGTGTTGAGGAGACCATGCTCATTCCAGTGCTCTTCCTGCTCTGTAGCATGAAGAGTTATAAAAGATGAGGTATACATAGAGGTTTTTAAAAAGCTTCTCCCAAACCGTAACGAGTGAACGAATTAGAGACAGATTGATGACTGTGTATTTTCTGTGGAGTAAGCATTGGACGAACCGGACAACGATGCGGAACAATCTCATCTGCTAAAGTTTCCAGCCACAAAGGTTCGACATCGGGTAGTTTTTCTCTGAATACGTTTTATATTGATTGAATCGTACTCGAAACATGAGCGACGCTGGTATCTTTGATACAGTTTTGTATTGGATCTACGCCCGCAACTCAACATGTAAACTGCAGTGATGGAGTCGTCAGTACCCTGCTTAACGTATATTCTAGTGATGGAGTTCTCTTTTATGTGTTCCATATACCACTGAGAATTCAATTCCTTAACATAATTACTTACAGTGGGCTTAAATGTAGCTACCGCTTTTGAATACTCAGAAAGCTGACAGTTCTCTGGCGAATGATACAAGATTTCGTTGAAGCATTGATTTCTTAGCTGCCTTTTCGAATGCTATCATCAGTTTCGATAAGATTTCCATTGTCATGAGGTGATATCAGAAATTATAGTTCTTCGTCTTCTACAAAATCCTATTTATACCAAGAGGCATCTGAAACTTCCAGAAACTAATGGTGCAAAATTACCTGCCAACATTGAATTCTTGTTGCGGAACTGTTTTAATTGGGCAGGGATCAGATTCTTTGGACCTTAATATGCCTCACTTAGCTATTATATAGACATTTGGAGATACTAAATGTATCTACAGGATAATCAAATTAAGATGGTGTATTATGTTCGTCAAGTGGCTACTGTCAGCATTATCTTTATTATTTCCTCAAGAAATATGATACAGTTAAGGTCAACATAAATAACGGGGACTGTATTCGTTTCACCATTTCTAAAAACTGCCTGCAGTCACCTGTAATCTTGGCGTCGAGGGGTTTTCATAGAGCCATTATCGTGAAATAGCCTTTTGGGGGTCACTAAATCAGAAAATGTCTCTTACCCGTCGGAAATATTAAAATTTATTTTTATCTCTTCAGTAAAGTTCTGCGAGTCGAGTCGTGGAATATCAGGTCTTAACGTGGTAGGGAAGCTAGAAAATCTGAAAAGGGAGATGCTAATGCTCAATCTAGATAGAGCGTGGGCCAGTGAAGTGAAATTGAAAGAGAACAAAGATTTCTGTACAGAAGAGAAAATGGTATAAAGGCAGTAAAATAGCCCATCAACAGGAAGGTAGGGTAGAGAGTGAATTACTGTGGACAGTTCAGTGATAGGTTTGTTCTCATCAAAATCCAGAGCAAACTACCAGCAACAGAAACAGTTCAGATATACGTGCCTAAAACCCAAGCAGAAGATAAAGACATAGAGAAAGTATACCAGGAAATAGGATGGGTAATTCAGTACGTAAAATCTGAAAAGCTAAATGCTAAGACTCAGTCTAGATATAGTGTGAGTCGTGAAATTAAATGGAAAGAAAACAAAGATTTCTGGACAGATGACTATAGATCAGAAAATTGTGTGAAAATCTGAAGTCATATAAGGTTGGAATGCGGTTGAGAAAGAAGGTGTAGAACAAACGGTTGTGGGAGAATATAGGCTTGATAGTAGGAATGAGAGAGGAGAAAGACTCATTGGGTTCTGGAACAAATTACAGCTTCTACCATCAAATAGAGTATTCTGTTCAAGAAAGTCAAGAGGAAGAAGTTTACATGGAAGATACAGTAAGATCTGTTAGAGTACGGCATGGTCAGGCAGAGATTCCGAAATCAGATATTGGGTTCTGAAGTGTACCCAGGAGTAGACACAGACTGAGATCTGAATTCGGTAATGAGGAAGCGTAGGCTATAGATTGAGAGAATAGTCAAGAAGAATCATTGCGCAAAGAAGTGGGATACGGAATGAGGAAATACGCTTGAAGTTTTCTGAGAGTATACATTTCCATAGCTCTTAAGAAGTTAAGTTGAAGACGAATGGACATCTCTAAAAAGGGCAATCACAGAAGGTAGAGAGAAAAACCATTAGTTCAAGGAAGGTAAATGCGAACAAACCATGGGTAACAGGAAAAATACATCAGTTGATCGACGGAAGAAAAAAGTACAAAAGCGTTAAGGGAAATTCGGGAATACAGAAATAGAAGACACTTGTTGTTGTGGTCTTGAGTCCTGAGACTGGTTTGATGCAGCTCTCCATGCTACTCTATCCTGTGCAAGCTTCTTCATCTCCCACGACCTACTGCAACCTACATCCTTCTGAATCTGCTTAGTGTATTCATCTCTTGGTCTCCCTCTACGATTTTTACCCTCCACACTGCCCTCCAATACTAAATTGGTGATCCCTTGATGTCTCAGAACATGTCCTACCAACCGATCCCTTCGTCTAGTCAACTTGTGCCACAAGCTCCTCTTCTCCCCAATTCTATTCAATACCTCCTCATTAGTTATGTGATCTACCCATCTAATCTTCAGCATTCTTCTGTAGCTCCACATCTCAAAAGCTTCTATTCATTTTTTGTCTAAACTATTTGTCGTCCACGTTTCACTTCCATACATGGCTACACTGCATACAAATACTTTCAGAAACGACTTCCTGACATTTAAATCTATACTCGATGTTAACTAATTTTTCTTCTTCATAAACGCTTTCCTTGCCATTGCCAGTCTACATTTTATATCCTCTCTACTTCGACCATCATCAGTTATTTTGCTCCCCAAATAGCAAAACTCCTTTACTACTTTAAGTGTCTCATTTCCTAATATAATTCCCTCAGCATCACCCGACTTAATTCGACTACATTCCATTATCCTCGTTTTGCTTTTGTTGATGTTCATCTTATATCCTCCTTTCAAGACACTGTCCATTCCATTCAACTGCTCTTCCAAGTCCTTTGCTGTCTCGGACAGAATTACAATGTCATCGGCGAACCTCAAAGTTTTTATTTCTTCTCCATAGATTTTTATACCTACTCCGAACTTTTCTTTTGTTTCCTTTACTGCTTGCTCAATATACAGATTGAATAACATCGGGGATTGGCTACAACCCTGTCTCACTCCCTTCCCAACCACTGCTTCCCTTTCATGCCCCTCGACACTTATAACTGCCATCTGCTTTCTGTACAAATTGTAAATAGCCTTTCGCTCCCTGTATTTTACCCCTGCCACCTTTAGAATTTGAAAGAGAGCATTCCAATCAACATTGTCAAAATCTTTCACTAATTCTACTAATGCTAGAAACGTAGGTTTGCCTTTCCTTAATCTTTCTTCTAAGATAAGTCGTAGGGTCAGTATTGCCTCACGTGTTCCAACATATCTACGGAATCCAAAGTGATCTTCCCCGAGCTCGGCCTCTATCAGTTTTTCCAGCCATCTGTAAAGAATTCACGTTAGTATTTTGCAGCTGTGACTTATTAAACTGACAGTTCGGTAATTTTCACATCTGTCAACACCTGCTTTCTTTGGAGCCGGCCGAAGTGGCCGTGCGGTTAAAGGCGCTGCAGTCTGGAACCGCAAGACCGCTACGGTCGCAGGTTCGAATCCTGCCTCGGGCATGGATGTTTGTGATGTCCTTAGGTTAGTTAGGTTTAACTAGTTCTAAGTTCTAGGGGACTAATGACCTCAGCAGTTGAGTCCCATAGTGCTCAGAGCCATTTGAGCCAACCTGCTTTCTTTGGGATTGGAATTACTATATTCTTCTTGAAGTCTGAGGGTATTTCGCCTGTCTCATACATCTTGCTCACCAGATGGTAGAGTTTTGTCAGGACTGACTCTCCCAAAGCTGTCAGTAGTTCTAATGGAATGTTGTCTACTCCCGGGGCCTTGTTTCGACTCAGGTCTTTCAGTGCTCTGTCAAACTCTTGTCGCAGTATTGAATCTCCCATTTCATCTTTATCTATGTCCTCTTCCATTTCCATAATATTGTCCTCAAGTACATCGCTCTGGAATAGACCCTCTATATAAACCTTCCACCCTTCTGCTTTCCCTTCTTTTCTTGGAACTGGGTTTCCATCTGAGCTCTTGATATTCATGGAAGTGGGTATCTTTTCTCCAAAGGTTTTTTTAACTTTCCTGTAGGCGGTATCTATCTTACCCCTAGTGAGATAAGCCTCTACATCCTTACATTTGTCCTCTAGCCATCGCTGCTTAGCTATTTTGCACTTCCTGTCGATCTCATTTTTGAGACCTTTGTATTCCTTTTTGCCTGCTTCATTTACTGTATTTTTATATTTTCTCCTTTCCTCAATTACATTCAATATTTCTTCTGTTACCCAAGGGTTTCTAATAGCCCTCGTCATTTTACCTATTTCATCCGCTGCTGCCTTCACTATTTCATCCCTCAAGCTACCCATTCTTCTTCATCTGTATTTCTTTCCCCCATTTGTGACAATTGTTCCCTTATGCTCTTCCTGAAACTCTGTACAAGCTCTGGTTTAATCAGTTTATCCAGGTCCCATCTCCTTAAATTCCCACCCTTTTGCAGTTTCTTCAGTTTTAATCTACAGTTCATAACCACTAGATTGTGGTCAGAGTCCACATCTGCCCCTGGAAATGTCTTGCACCAGTTTTCTTTCTCCTAGTAACGACGTCCACTTGAGTAGTCCCCACCCGGAGATCCGAATGGGGGACTATTTTACCTCCGGAATATTTTATCCCAGAGGACGCCATCATCAATTAATAATACAGTAAAACTGTATGCCCTCGGGAAAAATTACGGCTGTAGTTTCCCTTTGCTTTCAGCTGTTCGCAGTACCACAACAGCAAGGCCGTTTTGGTTAGTGTTACATGGCCAGATCAGTGAATCATCGAGACTGTTGCCCCTGCAACTACTGAAAAGACTGCTGCCCCTCTTCAGAAACCAGACGTTTGTCTGGCCTCTTAACGGATACCCCGATGTTGTTGTTGCACCTATGGTACGGCTATCTGTATCGCTGAGGAACGCAAGCCTCCCCACCAACGGCAAGGTCCATGGTTCATAGGGGGGGGATAAGACACTTAGGAATGAAATAAATAGAAGCGCTTGGAAGCTACGGCCATATGGCTGAATGAAAAATGCCAAGAAATCGAAATGGAAATGATTTTCGAAAAAAATGGAGAACATCCTTAGGTGAAATTAAAAGCAACGCTGGCACCATTACGGGTGCGTCTAAATTCCACAGTCAATTGTTGAGAGAGTGGATGGATGGAAAGAACACATTAATGACTTCTATGAGTGGAAGACGTGTTTGAAGTCGCGATAGAATAAGAAGTAAGAATCGACAGGGAAGACATGGGGTATCCAGCACTAAAATCAGCATTTAATAGGCGTTTAAAGACTAAATATCACATACGGCAAGATTGGTGGATAACATTCCATCGGAATTTCTAAAATCGTTGGGCAAAGTGGCATCAAAGCGGCTGTCCACGTTGGTGTGTAGAATGTAGAGTCTAGCCATATACCATGAGACTTTCACAATAGCACCATCCCCGCAGTTCCAAAGATAGCACGAGCCGAAAAGTGAGAGAATTATCGCATAGTCAGAGTAACAGCTCATGTGTCAGTGTTGCTGACAATAATAATATTTAGAAGTATGGAAAAGGAAACATAGGATCTGTTACAGGATGATCAGTTTGGATCCAGGAATGGTAAAGGCACAAAAGATGCAGTTCTGAAATGGCAGATGACAATGGAAGCGAGTCTGAAGAAAACGCACGTTCATTTGTCGACCTGCAAAGATAAATCAATAATAAGCATTACGTGGAGGAACCAAGAGGGAATACTAACAATGAAATAGCAACAATGAAGTGCTCGGATTAAACAGGGTCTAAGGAAGTGTTGTAGTCCTTCGCCCCTATAATGGCCAATCTGTACTTTAAAGAAACACGGACGGAAATGAAAGAAAGACTCAAGAGCGAAATTAAAATTCCAGGTGAAAGTGTATCAATGATAAGACTCACTGATGACATTGCTATCCTCAGTGAAAGTGAAGAAGGATTACAGTTTGTGATAATTGGAATGAACAGTCTAATGAGTACAGAACATGAGTTCAGAATAAATCCAAGAAAGACGACAGTGATGAGAAGTAGCAGAAATGAGATCCACGTGAAACTTAACATCAGAATTACGCATCACGGATTACACGAAGTCAAGGAATTGTCTAACTAGGCAGCAAAATAGCCCACGATGGACGGAATAGGGAGAACATAAAGAGCAGACAAGGAGTGGCAAAAATGCGCATTCCTGGCCAAGAGAAGTCTACTAGTATCAAATATAGCCCCTAATTTGAGGGAGATATTTCTGAGAATGCACTTCTGGAGCACAGAGTTGTATGGTAGTGAAACATAGACTGTGGGAAAACAGAAATGGAAGAGAATTGAAGCATTTGAGATATGGCGCTATAGTGGAAAGTTGGGTGGACTGATAAGGGAAGAAATAAGGAAGTTCTCCGTAGAATCGTCGAGGAAAGCTACTAGCTGCAGCCGGCTGTTTACCCTGCCCGCCAAATCATTTACGTGTATGACAAATAATAACGGTCCTATTATACTTTCTTGGGGTCTTCTGACGATAGTCTTGTCTCTCACTAACACTCGTCGTCGAGGGCAACATATTGGGTTCCTCTACGTATGAAGCCTTCAGTCCCTCTGGGAACCTATGTCGTGCGCTTGTAGCTTCATTAGCTGTCTGCAGTGCGGCAGCGTGTCAAATACTTCTCGGAACTCTAGGTATGTGGAATCTACCAGTTGCCCTACTTCCATAGTTTGCAAAATATCATGTCAGAAAATGGCAAGCTGAGTTTCGCATGAGTGATGCTTTCTAAATGCCGTGCTGATTTGTGGACAGAAGCTTTTCCGATTCAAGGAATTTTGTTAAATATCCTAGTCACCATATCTCCCTACGCAACTTTTGTATTTTTGGAGCTCTGAAGAAAGGCAGGGTGACTGTCGATTGACTTCGAACGAAGAGGTACACGCTGGGGTACAATAGTGATAACGCAGGCAGCCGCAAACATTTTTCCATGAAGGAAATGCATTAACAGCTATTACGATTACTTTTGAAATAAGAAAAGTATTACTTTCCTTTTCTCCATCTTTCTCGTTTTTATTCGACTGTCCGGCGTCTATCTCTTACATTTAAAAGAAGAACGGACGCTAGTGGAACCCAAACGGAGTATTTTGAGATGTTCTATATCCATATCACGCAAACTACCTTATGGAGTGCAGTGGATGGCGCTACTATTTGCCCCTCCCCTTTCACTGTTCCATTCATGAATGGTGCACAAAAAGAATTCAGTTGTCGTGGCTGTTACGTGAGACGTAAAGAGGAAGCAATAGTTGCCCAGTTGTTCTTCGAACGTAAATTTCCCGAATTTCAACAGTAGATGTTTCTGTGTTATACGACTCTCATACCCCGACAATCAAGGAGACTGTCTAGCATGTCCGTAACGCTCTCGTGCTTGCAGAACTATGCTGTGAATATACGGGCTGCTCTTCGTTGTATGCTCTCTATCTCAGCTACTGATCGGGATTGAATGTTTCAGGTGGAAGAGCCCTTGAATAAGCACTGAATGTGAGGTACTTCTTTGTATACTGCTTATGTTCCTTTAGAAACCATGTGCTGACACTTGGACATTGATGCAGTTACCATCGAAAAGAAATCGCGATTCTCCGCCGTATTTTAACAGTGAAGTTGACCGCTGTTCACAGGTCATGAAATGTAATCGAAGACTGGGCGTAACCCGTTGCAAGAACTAAGAGATAAGTGTTTAATTCATGGTGAAGTAAAAAGACGATCTAATATTCAAAGAAAATATTCGTAAATGGTGTCATGCAAACTGGAAGGAATTTGTTGCCTCGGTTGGAAATGTAAGATGAACAGATTACTTCAAGTGATAGTTCCTCGAGATTATCGAGGAAGAATTGTTTAGAAAAAAGAATTTGAGAAGACGGTATAGGGTCATATGAGAGAAAAATTAATCATTGACTACCGATCTTGCCCGTAGAATGTCCTCTTCGAAGGTTACAGTGTGTAGAGTTATCGACGGGCAACAATGACATGTCTATCATCACAAGAATGTGGAAGCAATGAGGCCATATGATTCTGAACCCAAATTTCTGTTGTGTCAGTTTACTACCCCACACAGTTCTGCAGAGTCCTGGAGTCTTGGACTTCCTACAATTTGTACTGTGCATAGATGGGGCCTCATTCAGCCAAGATGATGTTTTCGACTACAGTAACTGCGTCTACACAAATTCATGACGCTTTAGATACACACACATGATAATGACACAGTGGGCTAAACTATTCGTATAAAATACAAAAATCCAGATGGTGCTGAAATTCAGTTCAAAACCATACACGACGCTAGTCTCAGATAATCAGCAGCGAATTTTTGCCAGCTTTTGAGTCGTAATTCTACAACGCCTAAGCACCAGGAGAGATTCTGCTTGTTTGACGTGTTCATATTATCTGCTCCAGATATATTGCAACAGTTTCTGGAGACTGTACATTTTGATGAACAGCAGCGGATGTTCTTTCAGCACTATGATGCAGCCGCCAACGCCCAAAACATTCATGAGTACCTGAACAACTAATACACTCGTTGTTGTTTCGGGTGGGAAGCACTACTTCTCGGGTTGTGGGGCTAACGCCAGCTGCTGCTATCGAGTTAGTCAAAGTGAAACGTCCCCTTAGAAAAATTATACAAGACTGTGCTTAAACTGACACACAAAATTTTTTAGCGCAACGCAATCTGACTTTCAATAGAGCGGAAAACTGAAGAAACGCATGTTTACGCACTTCTAGCTTGTGCCCTCCATTGATTAAATGACACTTGAAAGATAAACTTAGTTTATTTATGAAGTGACGTAAATCGATGTACTTAACACGTTCCATAAATAAACGACAGAAGACTAGACTTGTCCGTACCATTCTAAGCATCAGACGTATGTTTTTTCTTTACAGAACTATGCATCTACCGTCAAAGAAACAGTTTCCACCAATAGCTCATTTTCAGATAAAAAAACTGACTTACGTCCTTTCACAAATAAATAATCCCTGGGATGGATGATTAGAAGTAATTTTTGTGTGGAGTCTCAATAGAAACTCAAGAGGGATCATTTCTAGTGTCCCAGCTCCCTGTCTCACTGTACAACAAAACACAGGGAAGTTCTAGAGTGCGCAGTATGTTGTTGTGTGTTATTGTAATGAATGCATGTAGTCTGGAATGCGCATTTTACATTTCCTATGAGAATAGGTTTTCGGTATAAGATTGAGTTGTTTGAATTATTAAGAAAATAAATATTTATTGGGAACTATTAATTCATTACCTCAAAGAACTAAGTATAAGTTAAATTATCATGAGCATAATTTGGAACCTAAAAGTATGGGACACGACGGGTAAGTCGCCCATGGCCCGTAGAACTGCTATAGCTGTTGTAACAAAACTACCAATTCCGCTTTTACTTCTTCTACACTAAGAAAACTTATTCAATTCAAAAGTTTTTACTTCCTGGGGAAGAGGAAAGGCTTGTGGATCAAGACGTGCTTCAGAGCTAGCAACCGAAAGCGAGGGACTTCCTGCACGGGACGTTATACTGACAAGGGCGCTACGATTTTAAAATTTTTGCTCTTTACGCTTTGTGTCCCTATGTGCGCAACCTGTTGCTATTAATTTCCGCACCTGATACATTAGGATCTTTATGTACTATAACGTGGACCAATTTGCCGTTCTGTTTCGTCTTAGTTGCTTCGATATGCAGCAACATACTTACCTGAGCTATCACCTAAATGTGTGCAACACATATCTTTGCATAAGAATAATGGTTTACTATGAAGGAATCAAAACAGGTATAAACTGGAAATGACAGGAATATACGCACATCAAAAAGCATGCCTGTACTCGTCGTTGGATACTATCCACAAGTTCATCAAGGCACTCTTGGTCCAGATTGTCCCACTCCTCAACGGTGATTCGGCGTAGATCACTCAGAGTGGTTGGTGGGTCACGTCGTCCATAAACAGCCCTTTTCAATCTGTCCCAGGCATAGAGATTTCGTTATCCTGAAGGAAGTCATTAACAAGATATGCACGATGGGTGAGCGAATTGTTGTCCATGAAGACGAATGTCTCGCCAGTATGCTGCCGATATGGTTGCACTATCGGTCGGAGGATGGCATTCAAGTATCCTACAGCCGTTACGGTGCCTTCCATGACCACCAGCGACGTACGTCGGCCCACATAATGCCACCCCAAGCAGGTAACCTTCACCTTGCTGCACTCGCTGGACAGTGTGTCTAAGGCGGTCGGTCTGACCGGGTTGCCTCAAGACATGCTTCCGACCATTGTCTGGTGGAAGGCATATGCGACAGTCATCGGTGAAGAGAACGTGAAGCAAATCGTGAGCGGTCCATTCGGCATGTTGTTGAACCCATCTGTACCGCGCTGCATGGTGTCGTGGTTGCAAAGACGGACCTCGCCATGGACATCTGGAGTGAAGCTGTGCATCATGCAGCGTATTGGGCGCAGTTTGAGTCATAAGACGACGTCCTGTGGCTGCAAAAAAAAAAAAAAAAAAAAAAAAAAAAACATTATTCAACTTGGCGGCGTACCTGTCAGGGTTCCTCCTAGCCATAGTCCATAGGTAGTGGACATCCAATATAGTAATAGCCCTTGGGCGGCCTGAGCAAGCAATGTCATCGACTGTTCCTAATTCTCTGTATCTCCTCCATGTCCGAACAAAATCGCTTTGGTTCACTCCGAGACGCCTGTACACTTCCCTTGTTGAGAACCTTTTCTGGCACAAAGTCAAAATGCGGACGCCATCGAACCGCGGTATTGACCATCTATGCATGGCTGAACTACAGGCAACACGAGCCGTGTACCTCTTTCCTGGTGGAATGATTGGAACTGATCGGCTGTCGGACCCCCCCGTATAATACGAAATGCTCATGCATAGTTACTCAGAATTACCATTAATCTCTACATTCTAATATGGCAGATTAGTGCAGTAGATTTAAGCTCTACAAATAGAGGTTTCACCTTTTAATAGAAAAAACGTTTAATGGTAACATGTTCAAATGTATCCCTTCAAGATGAGCTTCACCATTGATGTAGCAACTATCATTATTCCATGATAATACTACGGTTGTCTTTGGATGGGTTCAGTTACATCTCTGAACAGTCAAGGGACTGTGTCTGTGATACAGTGTCCGCCGTCCACGTCTATCTTCAGGAGTTCTGGGAACCGGGGTGATGCAGAATTTTTCTTGATGTGTGTATATGATAATGAAATTAAAGACGAAAGCCCTGATTTTTAACCATAATTCATGGAACTCAATTTACAAACAGACACCTAGTGTTAGTCAACGGTTGAATTCTCACAGTAATCGATCATAGTGTTGTACAATGACCGTAACGTGTGTAATAGACAAATCTGAAGGCCCACACACATTAATTCAACTGGTGATGAGTACTACATCATACCAAACATTAATGTTGTGCAGAAGATTCCGTTATGAAACCTCGCCAAGAGAATCAAATTTATTTGCACACAGGATCGTTAAACACTGTGACCAGCCCACTTCAGTGTCGTTCTGCAGCTAAAATGTGAGGATTTAGCAACCCAAGCAGCCAGCGATAGCATTCTGTCAACGCCGACCAATAAGGAAGGCCGAAATTCCACAGTCGGAAAATGAATTCTCGGCTAATAAGGTTGAACACATTGTCTTCAGATTATTATCAGTTGCACGCAGCTTAAAATAGAGCTGGACTTGATTAAAACATATTAGGTGTACTTGGAGTCCGACCGCATGCTTGGAGCTGCCACTAACATCGACGGCGGCGCATGTTTCTTTCAAAGATTCACCAAAGGGTGTTGTCATTAAAGTCACTGGAGAATCCGGTTCTGGAGTGCCTATGACTTCACTTTATGTGATACGAAAAATCAGAACGCCTTTCCGTTAATTGGCGCCAATTTGTGTAAATCAGATATTCTCCAGTTTTTTTTATTCCATTATTAGATTGAGGAGGTTACACTGTAACACTGTTATTCCCTTCCTGGATCCACTTGCAAATGGAGTGAAGGAAAACCGACTGTCTACGAGTATATGCTCCGTATGAGCCTCGATTTCTCTTACGTAGCCTTCTCAGTCTCTACGTCAGATGTGTGTTGGTGGCAGGAGGATCGTTCGGTAGTTCGTCAAAAATGTAGTTCATCTACAAAGGAGACCGCGTTCGGAAGACTAGTTTCACCCATTCTTGAACACTGCTCTAGTGTCTGGGATCCCCACCAGGTCAGATTAAAGGAAGACATCGAAGCAGTTTAGAGGGGTGCTTCTAAACTTGTTACAGGCAGTGTTTCCGAATATACTTTTGTTATCAACATTGCTGTCCATTTCTCGTATCTTAAAATATAAAACAAATGACCCTATTTAGATACAAGAAGGTAATTAGAAAGTTACTCACTACACTTCCTCAACAGTGTTTCGCCAAAAGAACGTCGTCTTCCCTCCATAGATTCCCATTTGAGTTCACAATGCACTGTCACAATACTCTTGTACTGATAAAACCTGCCGATAACAAATTTAGCACCATGTCTCTGAACTACTTCCTTATCTTCCTTTGAACTGACCTGGTGGGGATCCCAAATACTCGAGCAGCGTTCAAGAACTGGACAAACCAGTCGTTCAGAGTCGCTCTCCTTTGTAGATGAACCATAGTTTCCTGGAATTCACCCAATAAACTAATGTCGACCATTCACGACCATACGTGCCCGTTCTACTTCAAATCGCTTTGCATCGTTACGCCTAGATATTTAATCGATGTGGGTTTGTCAGGCAACACACCAATAATATTGTTTTCGATAATTACAGGATTGTTTTCGCTGTTCATCTGTGATAACGTAAGTTTTCCCTAATTTAGAGCAGGCTGATGTTAATCACATCAAATAGAAATTCTGCCCAACACCTGTTGTATCCTCTTACAGTCACTCAAAAATAAACTCCACAGAGACAGTATGTGTGTGTGTGTGTGTGTGTGTGTGTGTGGGAGGGGGAAATCGTGTGTATGTATGTGTGTGAAAGAGAGAGAGAGTGAGAGAGAGGGGCTTGGAGAGTAGAATTGATGCACTCGTCCTTATAGACGCCGCATATCTCATAAATAACCCAAAACACAGTTAATAGTGCAAGGTTATGGAACACAGCAGTCAGTTAAACTATTTGTTCTGATCTCTCAAAACTACTTCGCAGTTAACCGCTACTCTTCATGTAAGTGTAAATGCCAGATCTTATGGTTTTAAAAGCTTCCTATACCGTTCTATTTTTCATTTCTCGTGTAACTAAGGAGTGTCAAAAATATCAATAAGAAACATATTTGGATGCAAATCAACGTGAGCTGTCAGACAGGAGAATTAGTTATATACCAACCATTCTGCATGTAGCTTAATACTTTTGGTGGTCAATAACAAAAATTTTTCAAAAGATTTGCGTATTTTTTTGCATAACTGTGGTTAGCTCCCTCCCTCCACTTCTTCCCCTTTCACGAAACTGACATAACTGATACCTCCTCCCACTGCACTCACACTCCTGTGTACACCTACAGTAATTCCCTACGAAATTCCGTGTAGTCGGTGCTCATATCTGGTTTAGGTTTACATTTCCACGCAAAGCAGTAGATAATGTCAGTCTACCAGTAGTGTGGAAGCGTTCCTTCAGTTTGTCGGTAACGGGTAATTTTCATTTCGATATCTGTTTTCTATACTTAAAAAAAGGCATTCTGTCTTCTTTATTTCGAATATTTTGCTACCAGAAACCTGCTGCAAGCTCACCATTATATGTTATTTTCCAGTACCATACCAGCTTCTTTACCGGCAGTGAAAAGTTAAGCACGTAGGTACCCGACGCTAAACTGACGTCGAATCGTAGATCGAACTTATTGCAGGTCGGTTAGGTTAACGATATTTGTGAAACTATTTTTAACAGCTTACTTCATAGACATTATCATCTGATCTGAATAGAAATAGAATCAAGGATCGTTTCATTAGGTTTTAGAATAGCATCAGAGTCATATGCTTCCCTCACAACTCTCACGCTCGAACACGTAATGTTTCATTATTCAGTTGCCACGCCCATTGCAGTGTTGCATTTTTATTTCGTTATTTTTTTAATTTTTTAATTTTTCTTGTCGACTGTTCTCACTGTTCGACATCCTCAAGTTTCTTTCCCTTTCTACGTTGCACAACCCATCTCCGAAGATTTCGCCCATCTTCAAGCATACAATAAATTAGGGTTGGTGAAAGTAAATAAGAAAGAATTTTTATTTTATTAAGAAAATACTGCTGGGAATTAGTAGAATAAGATTAAGAAACTGCCTCACGCTGCTTTTTTAAAATCAAATTGTTATATCGTAGATCAAACGAGCTCTATAGGTTCATTATTGAGTCAAAACGCTGTCGGGATGGTTCTGTGGGTGTGAAACCTCTGACGGGCTGTCGATACTTGGGAAAACGGTAATCTGTAAAATACGGAGGAGCCAGCGTCAGCAATAAAGAAAATGACAGTTCCCAATCGGCCGTTTTCATCTCCGTTGCTGCAGAGTCAGTAATCTCCATTCAGAGAAGCTCTGGTCTATTAAAATTGACGTATCCTCGGAGTCCGAAGGCACTGCGCTAAAAACGTCCTTTTCATTCGCTAAGTGCTGCCGAGACGAGGTGATTTCCCGACGAATGCTTCGCAGTAATTCAGACATGCTTTCCCCTTATACGGAGTGTTTTCGAATGCACCTTTTGTAATCATCATTGCTGTCCATTTCTCGTATCTGAAAGTATAAAACAAATGAGCCTCTTTCGCTACAAGAACGTAATTAGAAAGTGATTCAGAAACACTAACCATTAACACTTATTTCACTATAAACAACCTATAACACGTTTGACTATAAGCCTACAGAACCGGTTGCCTCCCATTACCGCTAATATTAGTGCAGCTCTCCAAGCTAAACTATCATTTACAAGCCTTTTCATCTCTGCGTAGCTACTGCAACTTACACCCATTTCCACATACTACTGCATTAAAACTGCAATTCACCTGCCACCCTCCATCACAATCGGACACTTCCATCCATTACCTAACTGGCAATCCCATTATGCCTCATATGTGTCGTATCAACCTTTCCCTTCTGTAACCCAAACTGTGCCATAAACATTTTTCCTCAATTCGATTCAGTATCACTTCAATAGGCTATTCCATAAATGAAACTTATCTTTGGCATTCTCCTGTTGCACCACGTTTCAGAAGCTTACGATGGAAGTTAAAAAATTACTCTTTTTTCTGAAATTCGTTTCGTGATCCAGCCAGTCCTCATTTTGTATATTCTCTTCTTCGGCCATCACCTCTTATTTTACTGTCCAAACAGCAAAAGACATTTTTTATTTTCAGTTTCGTATTTCCTAATCTAATTCCTTCAGCATCTTGTGATTTAATTCTATTATACGCCATTACCTTGCTTTACATTTGTCGATGTTCCTCTTTTAATCTCTTTTCAAAACAGAATTGCAATGTCATCGACAAACTTTAAAATTTCTGTGGCTTCCTCTCTGAACTTTAATTCCCTTCCCATATTTTTCTTTTCTTTCTTCTTCTGCTTGCTTAGTGAGCAGGCTAAACAACATTTACGATTGGCTACAATCCTGATTCTCTCTCTTCCCAACTACTGCTCCGCTTTTATGTTTTTTGATTCTTACAGCTGCAGCCTGGTTTCTATACAAGTTGTATATGATTTTTTACTCCCTGTACATTATCCCTACTACCTTCCGAATTTCAAACAGGTGTAATTCAGTCAATGTCGTCGAAAGCCTTCTCTAAATATATAAGTGCTATAAATGTGGATTTGCCTATGTTCAACCCTTCTTCTGGGATAGGTCACGGGTCTCATATTGTTAACGTGATTCTGCAGTTTTCCCTAATTCTAAATGACCTTCCCCGTGGTCAGCTCCTACCAATTTTTCCATTCTTCAATAAATTTAAAGTGTTATTATTTTTCCACCATAACTTATTAATCGGATGGATTCGGTGGTATTCGCACTTGTCATCGCCTCCCTTTGGGGTAGTCGAAATTATAAAATTATTCTAGAAGTCTGACGGTATTTCGCCTCTCTCATACATTTTGCATATCACTTGGAATAATTTTGTCATGGCTGGCTCAACCAAAGATTTCACTAATTCTGACAGATTCTCATGTATTCCAGGAGCCTTGTTTTCTCTTGGTTCTTTCAGTGTCCCGTCAGATTTTTCTCGCAATATCTGCCATCACGTCTACACCCTCATCCTCTTATAATATTGCCCTCAAGCCTGTCTCTGTATTCCATCTACCTTTCAGCTTTCCCTCCTTTACTTAGTACTGGTTTGCCATCCGAGTTCTTGATATTCATGTAACTGTTGCCTTTACTCCAAAGGGACCATTAATATCCCCATAAGAGATAACTATCATTCCCTTGATTATAAACTCTCTACGTCATTGAATTTGTACTCAATTCTTTCTTAGGTACTTTTCACTTTATGTCGATCACATTTTTTATACTTGTGTGTTCTCTTTCGGCTGCTTAATGTACCACATTTATATCTTTTCCTCTATTGTCGATTAAATTCAAAATCTCCTCTGTTATCCAGGAATTTCCATTAGCTTTTGCCTTTTTGTTCCTTTGCTATGACCCGCTACTGCCTTCCTTACTTGCCCTCACAAAACCTGACCCTACCTATGAAACTCTCAGCAACTTCTGGTTACTTCAGTTTATCTAGATCTCTTTATGGTTCCGTGCTTCAGTCGCTAAAAACGGAATCCTTATAGGATAACTTCGTTGTCCGTCCGTTAAGCCCTCTTTATCTCAGAAAGGAGAAGACGTATCAAGTTGAAATTTATGCAAAATAGTAAGGTCTTCGGACCCTTGACAGTGAAAAATATTTAAGCTTCTAAATCAATGGAATCAAAACACACATATTTCGACACTCGCAAACTCACCCGACAATGCCAGTAGATAAACTGTCTATAAACCTAATTAAGTCTGTACGGAACTTCATATCGCGAATTATACTTGCACTTACCCGATTTTTAGAAAATATATTCATTTTCAATATGCAGTTCGTAACCAATGAATTACTTTCAGCGTTCACATCTGCCACTGTAAATGGCTTACAATTCAAAATCTTGTTTCTTTATCTCTTAAACATTCCAGTTTCCCCAGGTCTCTTCCACGTATACAGTTTTCTTTTGTGGATCATTTCACTGTCAAAACCCACATGTGATTAGTGGCTTTCAATTGTTCATCGTCTCTGTGACTGTTCTTTGACATTAAGCGATGTCTTTTGTTTTGTTTATTTTAAGTTATGGATCTATTATCAACTAATAGTGAATGTAAATAAAAGCAGTACTAGTAATATGATTCAAACATACGTGCATTTGAAATTATTAACGATCGGCAGGGACTGAGAAAAGTGATGAACATCTTCTCTTGTTAGGAATAATATGTTCGTCGACAAGACAGGAATTGAACAGATCCCTGTGGAAGAGTTGTGTAATAGAACAATGGAAAATCCGGGATGAAATAGTTACAATATAATGAGAAGGATAGATTGCTAAGCACAGTGTAGGAGATGCAGCGCTGCAGACAGGCACAACCAAAAGACTTTCAAACAAGTAAGCCTTCCGCCAAAAAGGCCTTCATCAGAATTTGCAACATACCCACATACACTCATGCAAACGTAACTCACACACACAGGACTGCAGTCTCTGGCTGATATGGCCGGGTGTACAACGTTCACATCACGCTTATGTTGTTCTGTCCGTGATTGTTGCTATACTGACAACTTGCAGTTACAAGATCGCAGAGTAGCTATCTTCTTGGGAGTCTGAAAAAAGCACTTTTCGTCTGACTATTCTGGAGGATATTGTGATGAGATATTCCTGTATTTTAATTACATTCACATACTTGCAGTATGTTAGCCTACAAATCTAAAATCATGCATGTGTAAAGAAAAATAGCTATGTTTTAACGGAAAAGGGTAACAAAATACGCAGGATTAATATTTATAACAAATTTGAATTTTATTTTCTTTGTTGTCTTTTTTATAAAAAGTGATAACGCAAATTCTACACATGCAATTAATCAGAAAATTTTATTGTAGTGTCCTGAGAAGGTTATAAGGCCACTAACCTACAGTTATTAATTAATGGTACAAATTGTATCATTAACAGAGTTTTTATTTTTTCACATCCAAAATTAACTTTTTTTTACATAAAATCATCTAAAAAGCAGAATGTAATTGTAGGATCTCATATGTTTCATTTCCAGGGAGACCGCAACACGTTGCGGACAGTTCCTAAAATTCCATAGTATTATCGCATATACTTTTTGAGAAATGGCTTCTAATAACGTAAAAAATGTAAAACAGAGAAAATGAGGTTAAGTGGTTTTCATACTTCTACATGTAATAAGCTTGCCTCAATTTCAAATCTTCCATACTGATACTGCTCATCCTCCAGGTTTGTCTTTTCTCCTCCTCGAATCTGCCTGCCTTTTTTTTTTTTTTTTTTTGCGGGTAAGACATTGACTAATCTATTGGAAACACACCAGGACCCATACGAACTCTCTTCAGCACTTCAATCCTGCCATTATTTCCGTTATTATAACTTAAAGCTGCATCATAGACACCTATTTCGAGTACTTAAAGTTGGCAGAATATGCTTTCTGAGCAACTATTCCAAATTAAATTATTGATGGTTTCATTTGCAATTTGTGTCTTTTGTGAAAACACGTCCTCAGTAATTCAGGGTTTGGAAGAAACCTAAATGTTGGCTTAATTGCATTCATAACAGGTTCTGGTAATGAGTGTTTATGTGAATACGTCTCATTTCTGTTGTTGAACTTACACCAATCGTCTTTGGGACACAGATTGTGCATTGGTGTTTGATCAGTGGATAGTTTGTGGGAAAAAATTACCCACACAGCACGTCTCATTACCTACAAATTATGTGTATTTTTCCTGATAGCTCTCCCATGAAATAAATGAAGAGAATCAGTTCCTTTCAGAGGAATCCTGCCTTTTCCTCCTAGTGGTTTTCTACCCTCAAGTACTTCACCCTTCTTCTCTTTCAGCAAGCGACAAAGACTACCACCAAGCCTCTTTTGGATATGGCCAACATATTCCAACTTTTCTGTTGTCGTTTTGTACGGATTTTTATCTGTTACAGCTTTGAAAGAAGAGGAGTCCCCATCACCAAGGTATTAAGTATATCTAACACCATATTGGTCCTCATAACTGGAGAACGTCCTCACAACTGCAGCAGCCTCCATGCCCCTAACTGAGCCACCTTAATTTTTAGAGCATGTTACTGCATGTTTTTCTTGCCACAGTCAGTTTCTCACTGTCTTCCTAGTTGAACATTTTCCTTGTGGCAAACTGGCAGCAGTATTTAGACATAATTTCTATACCTAAAACTTTACCTGAGACAATACCAATAACAGATGCAGCTCCATACAGAGATGTGTGACTCCTTTTCATCCATGTCCCATCTACAGACACACAGAGGTCAGTAACAATCGTAGGAGTTCCACTGTCATGAATATCTACCCCAGGATCTATTTCCCTTTGGTTTATTTCCACCAATTCCTCCACTGCTTTCTTCATAGAAAATTCGGCAGTATCGCATACAGCATCAGAGATTTCTTTATTTACTGTTTCAAACCTCGGACTAGGTGGAGGCATGTTCAGAAAACTACACATTAAATTACCTCCTTTGCTGCCCAATCTCGGGCACCTCAGATCATTTGCTAACCTAAAATTGCTTTCATAGGTACAAGTGTCAGCCTTTTTGGAGGAGGAAAATGAAAATTCATAGTCACACAAATTACAAACTAATTTAAATTCAATCTTCTTTCTTCAACAACAATCATGCATTCCGTATTTTTACAGATAACACATGAACATCAAAACTTCATAGCCCGGCAGAGCAGCTCTAAATCAATAAGTCTGAATCCCGTGGAATCCACGTCAACTTTATTCACGCACCTGTACAATTCCCCTGTCGCAATGTTCGATGCTGTAGCTAAGAGCTTATGTTCTTCGTTTCGAGCTGCTTCCACTTTTTTGTTGGTAAACATATTTCCATGAAACCTCCGTTTCCTAAACACAGTTTTTCCATCACCCATTAGGCATAAAACTTGACTTCCACGTAAAGGTTTGCGAATTCAACCTTCCACCTACTAATATGTGTTAGTATTGTCAAAACGTAAATAAACCACAAACACGAAAGTATTCAGGAAAAGATACAGATGTCAGGCAGAGATATCGAAACCCAAAGATATCGAAAGAAAATAGCCTTCACACTACAATTCCGCTGAAGGAGGCAGTTTCCCATATTTCGGAAAGGTGGGAGTGGCCGCCAGTGCACAGTTAATCAGTTTAACAATTTATAGGCATTTCTAAAGCTGTTATAAGGATAAAATTCACACAACATAGATTAAACTGTGTAGATCAAGAATATAACATTTTTGAAAAAGCGATTTTTTGGACCAAAATCCATTACAAGAATCCCCCTGAATAGCATGAAATTTATTTCATACCAAATAGGGCTAATTCCGTTAATATTTCCCTTCCGCATCTTTCATAATTCCAGATAACTATGTTTGCCATCTTGTTCACAGTTATTAACTCAAAGAGTGGCTAATAGAGTACTGTTGTAAGATGCAACATCACTCTTAGGTAAGTGTCAGATCTCCCAGTCGGTTACTTACTGATAAATTTCTTAACCACATTCACCTTGGGCAATCTTAAGCATGTCATGTATTTCAAAGTAAATTTCACATGATTTGTAACAAATACTTCTTGTGCTCTAGGCTTAGGGAATTTTAACTAGTTTGCAGAGGTACGGATTAGGAGAGATATCTTTTTGAACAGAATGAGTAATGTTCTCATTACTTTCATTCATTTGAAAAACACCGCTACGTTGATGAAGGAACCGTTATCGAGTTATTGTCACATTAATTTGGGTAATGATACGCATAATTGTATTAGTTTAGCCTTCACTGATTTGCAAAAATTCCGTTCGGCTTTAAAATAAACAGTGCATGCGTTTCCTGCTAAATTAGCGAAAGTATGAACAGAGTTTCTTGAGTTCATAACTCAAAAAACCTAATTTTTGAAGCAGATTAAGAACGTTCTTTAAATTATAAGTTTCATAAGGTATCGCATTAAACAGAGAAATGTTACCTTAAAAACCACTAATTACATGACAATTTGGTTTTCGTTAATTACAGCCTGTCATGTGCTCTAACTGAATCAAATTCCTCTGCGTGCTGAACGTGGCCGCGCTTCCCATGCTCTCTCTCGGCGATAAACGGAAGCAGATGTGTAGTTTCAAAGTCAGCCGTTGCGTTGCGCTGCCGGTACGACTGAGCGAGTTTTGCTCCAAACTTCTGTTGACAGATGTCGCAAATAGCTTAGCAAACATCATGGGGATTCTAAATTATTTTCCATTTTCTCCGAAGTAGCTAATTATAGCCTGAGATCACTGTTGGTAGGCAAGATGAGAAGAATACTTCCAGACTCGACAGTGATAATTGGCTCTGAGCACTATGCGACTTAACTTCTGAGGTCATCAGTCGCCTAGAACTTAGAACTAATTAAACCTAACTAACCTAAGAACATCACACACATCCATGCCCGAGGCAGGATTCGAACCTGCGACCGTAGCGGTCACGCGGTTCCAGACTGAAGCGCCTTTAACCGCACGGCCACACCGGCCGGCGACAGTGATAATTCTCCTTTTTTTGGGTATTCATGCAATGCGTTTTACGTCACGTTGCTTATTTAGAGGCCTCCAGGGCAACAAACATTTTAATTTTAGCATTAACAATTGAAAATGCTGCCGTAATCTACCCATTAAGAGGTATGATATTCCGTGAATCGTAAACACAGTATTTCAAGTATTACAGTTAGAAACTTCGTGTTCTTATCGAGGCAACTTAACTGACGTCGCACAGATGTCCGAACTTTACTCATTCAGTATTTGAGAATGACAGCATTTACCGACTTCCAACAAACTTTACACACAATTTCATATGGTTTCGAAACTTTTCTCGCTGAAAAAATGATGAGAGGAAAGAAATTGAGCGTTTATTACGTTTCCCTTCTTAGTGCAATAAAAGGGTGCCATCAAGTAAGACGTTTCAACTCTGTTCGCAGCCCACTTTGGAGATGTATTACTGAATACATCTGCTATGAATATACCATTTATAGTTCATGAGACATGACGTGGTGAACATTCATAAGCGTGGAAAGCTTGCTTTTGCTTAAAATGACGTGCAGTAGAACTTCAGTATCGGGCATCAAATTTTAATTTGCCTACGTCTGTACTACTATACTCGCAATGCACTTTTACTGCAGTACCTACATATATCATTGATTGTACCTGCGAAGTACATCACTGAACGATATATCGTTCAGGAGATATGAGATCATAAACGCTGAGGTGCCTGAAAAACTAGATTTTGTTTAAACCAGAGCGCAAAATACGATGTTTATATTTCACACAAAATGTGAAATTACCGCTTATAACTTCAGGGTAATTGTTGAGACCAGAGTGTTCATTACTGTAGTTACGCTGACAATTCCCTTCTCATACAGCTTAAAGCTTCAATTTGGAGCTGATTAGGAACATGTCCTTAATTTGATACACTGCGGATTATTGTCGCTATTTTCAGACTTCTAATCATCTATACACTGGCGCTGAATTTAACACTTTGACGTAACTTAGCTGTCGTTTATTCTGCCAAACGTCTCCGTGCCTCGTCTACTCATATGGCCGGTAAGTGGAATAATAATTAATTTTGTTGTTATCGAATGTGAAATTGGTATCCTTTTTTGTGTATTATGGTTTCATATGCACAATTTTATAATATTGTTGAAGAGAAGTACGGAGAAGGGTGAAGCTTTGGAATTGCCAACATGGAAGAAATGAAAGCAAGTTCTGCGCGCGCTCCAAGGGTGGTAATTTTTGCCCCCACCACCCCGGCCCCTTTGGCATCGAAACTGGCCAGTACATAAAGCATAGACAACCACTACCCACAATGATATTATTGTTCAATAATACAAGCTACGCTGTTCTATCCTCTTGTTATAGCGCGGGCTCTAGTTCAGATTGCCTTTTTAGAGCGAGCTGAAGTTTTGAGCGAAACTTAGATAGCTCGGTTGGCTATGTAAAGTCACCTACATTGTTACCGGGAAGTAAATTCTCTTGGGTCACTGAGTACAGTTTGATGTGTCTACAAGTCAGTTTCTACTAAAAGGATATTTCGGATGAAACGCATTCGGAAAATCTGGAGCATCTGTAACTATTGTAGTACCAGTTAATCCAAATAAATGAGTCACCATTTAAGTAAAGTTAAAGAGATCATTAGTTACTCTTTGATTCAATAACGTCTCGCACAGTTTGTGTGGATGTTTCAGTGGAAGTAGTGTTTGATCAGTAGTATTTCCGGTCATTGCCTGATTTTAACTAGCTAGCCCTCTGTCAGAGTTCTACCGTTTGAGAAAGGCTTACTGCCTCTTTTTTCGTGTTTGATGGATTGCAGATAGTTTGAGTTAATGGCTGAGAAAAGCTCTGTTGCAAAGTGACAATGAAACGGAAGCCACTATCGTTGTTTACCGCATAGTTCGAGTTGCTGTCTGATTTCATTAATAGTAAGCTCTTCCTGGAAACAATTAAATTATTCTTTCGCTCTAGAAGTACTGCGGAACTGTAAAATAACTAGAACTATAGAACAACTAGGGTTAGCATTATTTTTAACTTACAGAATGTGCCGCTAAGGCCAACGTAGAGGTGGTAATTGAATCTTCTTCTGGAAGGAGAGTCCTGGTTAGTATGATTCGGTAACATACTGAAGATCGAAGGCGGCACATATACACTTCGAAAGAAAAATAATTTGAATTTACATTTTACAATTAAAATATAACAACAACCCCTTTATTTTCTATTTACACCTAGTATTACGCAGAAAGAAAAAATAAAAGAAACATATTTACTTTCCTTGATAAGAAAGACTATAAGGAAGCCTTCTTACCTAAAAAAATGAATCAAGTTCAGCAAAATAAACAGAAAACAAAATTATTATGCTTTATTCTTGTGTTAAAAATAAACCTTGTTAGTAAGGAACTAGCAAGTAGTAGTGCGAGCTACCTCTCACTGGCGACGGATAACTTTGTTTTGGTAAACACAGGAAAGATTTATTCTGTAAACAACTAATTTTTGTAATATTTTTTTATTGATATTTTAAAAGGGGTTTTACTTGCCATTGAACTAAAATAGTGAAAATATGAAATCCTTTCACACTCTGTCGGGCAATTAATTGTGAACTGTAGTGTTGTCATATGGATGTAGATGTAGATTGGCAAGGTAAAGCCTGTAGCAGCAATGAAAACCGATAGGATTTTAACTGTTGGTAGCACGTAACCCTTTCAGTTTTTCCTTTAAACACCTCTTTTATATGTAAACGTTTATAAAAAATAGAAATAAGAGAAATAGCAATATTTACTCATGGTGGTTTACACAATTTAAACATTATTATGGTATTAATTGCGTAATCTATAATCTGGTTATTTGCTGAGGAATAATAAGCAGTTTTCAGCTAAAGAATGTACTGTTCGCTTCTTTAGATGTATAATCAATCTAAAGTTGGCTGCTTACGTCTACAGAAAATTTTATGCATTGCTCTGATGGGTAAATAGAAAAGTAGAGAAGTGCCAGGGTGTACTTTGTAACAGTACAGTACCTTCTCAGCAGTAAACATTCTTCAGCTGCAATACATTTCAACTACCGTTCCTTAGTCATTTAGATGAAGTGTATATGGTCTATATTCAGTACAAACCTTTCAAAAATAGAAATTTTGTATTCTTGTTAGAGATTCTCAATCATACAGCTGATACCGTCTGCATCACTTTTGACATTGATTTGCAAACTGTAAAAAATAATCGATGAGGATTTCCTACGACAGTTTTTGCAATTAACCAATTCTGTGTTAGACATAATTACAACAGCAATTCTCCATAAAATATCTCGTTGCTAATTATTCAGCAGTTTGGTTTTTGGTGCTTTCAAAGACGAAATTGTAAGTGCAGTCTGCAAAGAATTTTACGATTTCTTTATACAAGGGGGCTCTAATTACTTATAAACTATAATCTGTGAATATGTCATGTGCTTCCCGTAATAAAACTATATCATATAGGATTACATAATTTTTGTATTATCTGTAATAAGTTTTCAGACGTTATGCGTTAAAAGATTCCAGGCGGATAATTTGAAGTAATGCTGCCTTTCGATTACTGTCACCCATACCATCTGCTGGACGTTTCACTAGATAAATCTGAGCTACACGTCCAAACGTCACGTAAACTGAACAGTACCACTCGGCTGGAAACGTGAGAGCGTCCCATCTTCATGTTCTATTATATTTTACATGCACAGTATCTGTATGTTTCTTACATGGGTGACTCTTCTAGTTACTGTATTCACCATAAAGCAGTCACTCTGGTTAAATGATTCTCGCAAAATATTACGTAATATGTGTATGAGTATAATCAAAGCATAGTATATCGGAATTTCCTGTAGTTCACTTCCCACAGTAAGTTACGATGTCTGTTGACATTTCCTGCACTGACGGTAATGTTTGTGGAGGTGCACTTAAATATCTATTTTCAACGAGGCGGGGAGGTTTATGATAACAAAATTATTAAGTAAAACAAATCATCATTTGCACTAATTTGTTACTTTCTAGCTATCGGAAGAACGAGCTGACAATCATATATTAACGTACTGGCTCGACTAATAGTCTGGGGATCTGGTAATACAGTGGTACAGTGTGCCCTAATGAAATGTCTTGAATCACAGAAAACCAGAGGAACGAAGAGTCTATGAATAAATTGCAAAGCACGAATAAAAGTGAAATATTGAGCACTATGGTATGCGGCTGTTTGTGAACAATCCGTTAGGACAAGGACATAACTTTCAGTCTCAATTTTATTTAATTCATGAAAGAAGCTGTATTGAATGGGGGCCTCACAGAAGTTAACCTTATGCAGAGAGAAACAAACTTAATTGGAAACATTAGCGTATTCAACGTAAGTAGAATGCGCGCAGGTAATGTTTAATGTGTGCCATTGGCATTGGGCAGTACAACTTGTGAAGTTCATCGGAATTTTAATGTGAACAAATTCACTACATTTAGTAGTTCACTCAAAACTCTCTCGATACCATTTCACCGACAGCAACGTTCTGTATCAAAAGAGTATGTAAACTCACACTCAATACACAATATCAGTTTGCAAACAGATGCTCTGAACTATGTGCAGTGCAGCTGCTCTCTTCGTTAACAGTTTAACCCAGACGCCGCCCACATGCTGCTGAAGCTCTTACAGTCTTACCCAACCAAAAATAGTGAGCCTAAGGCCACGATACAAGTTCTGCTTGGTCCCTCCTCAACTATCTTACATGACTTTCATTCTAGGTCAAAATAGTTACTGTTTGCCTGACCG
This sequence comes from Schistocerca nitens, assembly GCF_023898315.1. Lineage (NCBI taxonomy): Eukaryota > Metazoa > Arthropoda > Insecta > Orthoptera > Acrididae > Schistocerca > Schistocerca nitens. The sequence continues at coordinate 578,909,091 of NC_064621.1, read as the reverse complement.
CCAGTTCAAATGTAATTCTACTTATAGGTTTTAAATTGTTCCAAATATGCACAAAATACACTGAAGCGCCAAGGACACTGTTATAGGCATGCGAATTCAAATACAGAGATATATAAACAGGCAGAATACGGCGCTGCGATCGGCAACACTTATATGAGGCAACTGCCTCTCCCAGTTGTTAGGTCGGTTACTGATGCTACAATGGCAAGTTATCAAGATATAAGTGAGTCGGAACGTGGTGTCACAGTCGGCGTACAAGTGATGGGACACAGCATCTTCGACGTAGTGATGAAGTGGGGATTTTCCAGTACGACCATTTCACGAGAGTACCGTATCACGAATGCGGTGAAACATCAAATCTCCGACATTGCTGCGACCTGAAAAAGATTCTGCAAGAACGGGACCAACGACGACTAAGGAGAATCGTTCAAAGTAACGGAACTGCAAGCCTTCCACAAACTGCTGCAGATTTTAATGCTGGACCATCAACAAGTGGCAGGGTGCGAACCATTCAACGAAACATCATCAATATGGGCTTTCGGAGCCGAAGGCCCCCTCGTGTACCTTTGACGACTGCAGGACACAAAGCTTTGCGCCTCGCCTAGACCCGTCAACACCGACACTGGACTGTTGATGACTGGAAATATGTTGCCTGGTCCGACGACTCTCATTTTAAATTGTATCGAGCGGATGCATGTGTGCGGGTACGGAGACAACCTCATGAGTCCATTGACCCTACATGTCTGCAGGAGACTGTTCAAGCTGGTGCAGAGTCTGTGATGGTGTGTGGCGTGTGCAGTTGGAATGATATGGGACCCACGATATGTGTAGATACTACTATGACAAGTGACACGTAGGTAAGAATCATGTCTGGTCACCTGCATCCATTCATGTCCACTGTGGATTCCTGTGAACTTGGTCAATTAAAGCAGGATAATGCGACACCCCACAAGTCCTGAATTGCTACAGAGTGGCTCCAGGAACACCGTTCTGAGTTTAAACACTTCCGCTGGCCACCAAACTCCCCAGACATGAACATTACTGAGCATATCTGGGGTGCGTTGCAACGTGCGGTTCAGGAGAGATCTCCACCCCTTCATACTCTTACGGACTTATGGACAGCCCTGCAGGACTATGGTGTCAGTTCCCTGCGGCACTACTTCAGGCATTAGTCGAGTCCATGCCACGTCGTGTTGCGACACTTGTGTGTGCTCTCAGGGGCCCTACACGATATTAGGCAGCTGTATCAGTCTCACTGAATCTACACTATACGAGGTGCGGCTAGAAAAAAAACCGGACTGATGCTGGAAAAAACATTTATTTACAATTATTTACAATTTCATGTTATCTCCTTCAATGTACTCTCCTCCTCGGTCTCTACACCGCTCCATACGAATTTTCCACTGTTCATACCAATGCTGCAGATCATTTTCGGTAAGTCCATACATTACTTCCGTCGCTTTTTCTTTTACTGCTTCAAGAGTCTCAAATCTAGTTCCTTTCAAAGCTGACTTGACTTTAGTCAAAAGAAAAAGTCACAGGGGGCCAAATCAGGTGAGTAGGGTGGAAGATCTAAGATGGGAATGTTGTGTTTTGCCAAAAACGTCTTCACTGACAACGCACTGTGAGCTGGGGCATTGTCTTGGTGAAGGATCCATGACTTTTTTCTCCACAAATCGTTCCGTTTTCTCCGTACTCGCTCACGTAGGGTAGCCAGGACGCTAATGTAGTAATGCTGATTCACTGTTTGTCCCTCTGGTACCCAATCAATGTGCACAATCCCTTTGATGTCAAAAAAAAAAAACAATCATCATTGCCTTGAATTTCGATTTTGACATTCGTGCTTTTTTTTGTCGTGCAGAACCAGGAGTTTTCCAATGCATCGATTGGCGTTTAGTTTCGGGATCGTAAGTAAAAAACCACGATTCATCGCAAGTAATAACATTTTGTAAGAAGGTGGGATCACTTTCAATGTTTCCCAGGATGTCAGAACAAATCATTCTTCGGCGTTCCTTCTGTTCAATTGTGAGACACTTTGGAACCATTTTTGAACACACTTTGTTCATGTTGAAACTTTCATGAAGAATCTGCCTAACACTTTCCTTGTCAACTCCTGTTAACTCAGACACTGCTCTGATTGTTAAACGGCGATCTTGTCGAATAAGTTTACCGATTTTTTCAATGTTTGCATCAGTTTTTGCTGACAATGGTCTGCCAGTGCGAGTGTCATCACGGGTGTCTTCGCGGCCATCTTGAAATCGTTTAAACCACTCAAACACTTGTGTTCGCGATAAACAATCATCGCCGTACACTTGTTGTAACATTACAAACGTTTCACTTGCAGATTTTCCTAGTTTGAAACAAAATTTGATGTTAACACGCTGTTCTTTCTGTACACTCAACGTTTTCCGACGCACAGACAAAACGTCAACTACTTAAAACAGACGCCACGGGTAGACTGAGTGCAGGAGGCAGATGAAACTCGAGCAGTAGGCGGAGCGAGAGTCACCTGACAGGCCACGCGACTTTCAGCCTTATTGCATTCGTTTTATTGTTTCACCAGTACTAGTCCGGTTTTTTTCTAGCCACACCTCATATGTGCCTTTTATAAGCAATAAATCAATATTATTATTTTTTGTTACATCTTGTTAAAACACTAACATAAATTTACTTTTTTAATTCTGGTCAAATAGGAACAGTGTTTGCTACTCAACTGACCATCTTTTTTTCTCTGGCAGGTTTCACGCTACGTTATTCAAGTTGTTTTCGTTATACATATCAGTCCATAGTTTTGAATTGAAAGCATATAAACAACAAAAACAGCGTAAACAGTTTATCTAGTGACTGATTTTGTCATCTACACTGATGAGCCCAATCGTTATGACCACTGCCGACTGCAAGGTTGAATGCTTCTTAGTTGTGTTGCGGGCATTTGGCACAGTAATGTAAGCGAAGGAGAGACAAATGGGCAGTCCATATAGCGAAGAGAAGGGCCACAAGTGCGGATATCAACTTATATAGATGGTTTTGACAAAGGGCGCATAGCTATGTTTCTGCGGCTGGAAACGAGAATCTCTGAAATAGGGAAGCTGGTCGCCAGCGTACTAGGATTGTGACGTAACGAGTAGGCCGTATAGCATTGGACGACCACGTCTTATCACAAACTGTATAGATCGGAGGGTCCACCACTGTGTAATCCAGGATAGGATTCGATCTGTGGCAGATCTGACAACAGTGTAGGATGCTCGTGCAGGCACAAAGTGTTTCTTAGCACACCGGTCAAAGACCATTGTTGAAGATGAAACTCGACGTGGATCCTACGTGTTCCTGTGTTGACCCAACGACATCATTAGTTGCGATTGGAGTCGGCCCAATATGACTGAGGCTTCACCGTGGATCGATAGAAACGTGTCGTCTGGGAATGAATTTCATTTCTTGTTACACCAGGTTGATGGCTGGATCCTTACAGGCCGTCATCCATAGATGCAGGCCAGTGAGGGCAGAATAAATCTCTGAGGTACGTTGAGTTGGGCTTCCATGGGATCTGTGGTGGTAATCGAAGGCATCATGATAGTAATGAACAGCGTGAACATTACTGCGGACAACCAGCATCGCTTCATATTGAAGTCTTCCCCTATTACCATGACATCTTCCAGCAGGACAACTGTCCGTGTAACAGGGTCTGAATCGTTATACGGAACACACATCGGGAGTCACCTGCTTGACCATAAACCACCATCCAGTAATTTGTGGGAATTGCTTGACCTGAGCTTAGACATCTGTTGCCACACACTTCTTGAATCCTGGGAATGAATTGTAGAATCGTTTCCAAGCATAATCTCCGTTGTACTGCATCTGAAAAGTGGAATAACGAACTATTAAACACGTGGTCATAATATTTTAGCACATCGGTGTAAGTGTGGAGCACTCTGTTTTTGCGCTAAGGTATACCAATATGTATTTTTATTTGTTATAAATAGATGGTCTGTTCTTCTGTATGTCAGACATACCTATTTTATAGATGATTTGAAATGCTAACAAGTGGTATACCTTACGCATTTGTAGCGTGGCAGTAGTATTTATTACTCTTGTTACAAAACAATTTCATGTACAAATAATAATAAATTCCTTGACAAAGATGGCTTCCAGATGGCAGGTGGCAGCACCAGCATTGGGACGTATATAGAGGCTATCGGAAGGGTACACGGCAAACAGTATAGTCGTTATCGTAACGCGGAAGGGAAACGATTTACCCGACGTCCACAACAGGCAAAGATGACAAGGGTGAACGATGGCTGCGGAAATGTGTACGCACGAATAGACGTCCAACTGTTGAGCAACCTACCGTCCAGACGAACTAACAGTGTCTCGTCAACTATTGTTCAGCGAATATTGCTGCGTATGGGCCTCTGCAGATGAGGCCTGGTTCATGCATCTGCGACGAAGGCTAGAATTTGGAAGACACTACTCCAAGTGGACCTCCACTGAGTGGCGAAAGGCGACTTTTCCAGATGAATCAGGTTTTGTGCTCCAAAGGACAAATGGATGTTGGTGTATACGGCCTAAAACTTTTCAAAGAAAACACTCTGCAACAATGGAAGAACGTTATGGTCTGGGGAATGTTTTGGTGGAGCTCATCACAATGCCATCTACCAGCAGGACAATGCCACGTGTCACGTAGCTTTCAGTGTACCTGCGTTGATATAAAAGCAACAGGATGAGTTTACCGTACCCACTTGCCAGTATTCTCTCCATATTCCATATTTCCATCCAATCGATAGTCAGTGGGACGACCTCGATAGTGCTGTTTGCGCTATAGATCCTCAACCACGAAGCCTGGTGGCGAGTTGCTACATCTTTGTTGTATGGAATGATAAAATGAAGACACAAGTTTGAGATTCGTGTGGAAGAATCAGTATAGAAGAAAGAGAAATACTGAAGTACTGAGGAATAATGAGAAGTGTTGAATTTCGCTAACGATGTGGATGCTGCGATAAGGAATACAACAGTAGACAGTTCACTTGAATGGACATCTCTAAGAAGGGCAATCGCAGATGTGGGAGAGACAAAAATAGGTACTGAGAATATAATTGCAAAGAAACCTTGGCTAACTGAAGAAATACTTCAACCGATCAACGAAAGATGGAAGAATAAAAATGTTAAAAAAAAAACAGGAACACAGCGACGAAAAAAAAACGCCTAAGTAACGAAATAAATAGGAAGATCGGGGAAGCCATGACGAAATGGCTGCGGGGAAGAAGTGAAGACATCTAAAGAGAAATAATCGTCGGAAGGACTGACTCAGCATACACAAGGGAAGACGAAACAAATTTCGGTGAAATGAAAAGCAAGGATGGCCACATTGTTTTTAAATTATCTTCTCTCCTCCATCTTTGTCATCGTTTCTTGCGTGAGGCACAGCTGCTTTGCTCCTTTCCTGTTCATATATACCATACTTTTCTACTCTGTTTACTTCCTTCTTTCAACATATGGCAATACTCGTTTTCACGCACTTAGGCTTAAGAATCATGATAGAAGGTTGTATACATGGAAGAACCCTGGAGATACTAAAAGTTATCAGATTATATAATGGTAAGACAGAGATTTAGGAACCAGGTTTCAAATTGTAAGACATTTCCAGGGGCAGATGTGGACTCTGACCACAATCTATTGGTTATGACCTGTAGATTAAAACTGAAGAAACTGCAAAAAGGTGGGAATTTAAGGAGATGGGAACTGGATAAACTGAAAGAACCAGAAGTTGTACAGAGTTTCAGGGAGAGCATAAGGGAACAATTGACAGGAATGGGGGAAAGGAATACAGTAGAAGAAGAATGGGTAGCTTTGAGGGATGAAGTAGTGAAGGCAGCAGAGGATCAAGTAGGCAAAAAGACGAGGGCTAGTAGAAATCCTTGGGTAATATTGAATTTAATTGATGAAAGGAGAAAATATAAAAATGCAGTAAATGAAGCAGGCAAAAAGGAATACAAATGTCTCAAAAATGAGATCGACAGGAAGTGCAAAATGGCTAAGCAGGGATGGCTAGAGGACAAATGTAAGGATGTAGAGGCTTATCTCACTAGGGGTAAGATAGATACCGCCTACAGGAAAATTAAAGAGACCTTTGGAGATAAGAGAACCACTTGTATGAACATTAAGAGTTAAGATGGAAACCCAGTTCTAAGCAAAGAAGGGCAAGCAGAAATGTGGAAGGAGTATATAGAGGGTCTATACAAGGGCGATGTACTTGAGGACAATATTATGGAAATGGAAGAGGATATAGATGAAGATGAAATGGGAGATACGATACTGCGTGAAGAGTTTGACAGAGCACTGAAAGACCTGAGTCGAAACAAGGCCCCGGAGTAGACAACATTCCATTGGAACTACTGGCGGCCTTGGGAGAGCCAGTCCTGACAAAACTCTACCATCTGGTGAGCAAGATGTATGAAACAGGCGAAATACCCTCAGACTTCAAGAATAATATAATAATTCCAATCCCAAAGAAAGCAGGTGTTGACAGATGTGAGAATTACCGAACAATCAGTTTAATAAGCCACAGCTGCAAAATACTAACACGAATTCTTTACAGACGAATGGAAAAACTAGTAGAAGCCGACCTCGGGGAAGATCAGTTTGGATTCCGTAGAAATACTGGAACACGTGAGGCAATACTGACCTTACGACTTATCTTAGAAGAAAGATTGAGGAAAGGCAAACCTACGTTTCTAGCATTTGTGGACTTAGAGAAAGCTTTTGACAATGTTGACTGGAATACTCTCTTTCAAATTCTAAAGGTGGGTAGGGGTAAAATACAGGGAGCGAAAGGCTATTTACAATTTGTACAGACACCAGATGGCAGTTATAAGAGTCGAGGGACATGAAAGGGAAGCAGTGGTTGGGAAGGGAGTAAGACAGGGTTGTAGCCTCTCCCCGATGTTATTCAATCTGTATATTGAGCAAGCAGTAAAGGAAACAAAAGAAAAATTCGGAGTAGGTATTAAAATTCATGGAGAAGAAATAAAAACTTTGAGGTTCGCCGATGACATTGTAATTCTGTCAGAGACAACAAAGGACTTGGAAGAAGAACGGAATGGATGGTGTCTTGAAGGGAGGATATAAGACGAACATCAACAAAAGCAAAACGAGGATAATGGAATGTAGTCGAATTAAGTCGGGGGATGTTGAGGGTAATAGATTAGGAAATGAGACAAAGTAGTAAAGGAGTTTTGCTATTTGGGGAGCAAAATAACTGATGATGGTCGAAGTACAGAGGATATAAAATGTAGACTGGCAATGGCAAGGAAAGCGTTTCTGAAGAAGAGAAATTTGTTAACATCGAGTATAGATTTAAGTGTCAGGAAGTCATTTCTGAAAGTATTTGTATGGAGTGTAGCCATGTATGGAAGTGAAACATGGACGGTAAATAGTTTGGACAAGAAGAGAATAGAAGCTTTCGAAATGTGGTGCTACAGAAGAATGCTGAAGATTAGATTGGTAGATCACATAACTAATGAGGAGGTACAGAATAGGATTGGGGAGAAGAGGAGTTTGTGGCACAACTTGACTAGAAAAAGGGATCGGTTGGTAGGACCTGTTCTGAGGCATCAAGGGAACACCAATTTAGTATTGGAGGGCAGCGTGGAGGGTAAAATTTGTAGGGGGAGACCAAGAGATGAATACACTAAGCAGATTCAGAAGGATGTAGGTTGCAGTAGGTACTGGGAGATGAAGAAGCTTGCACAGGATAGAGTAGCACGGAGAGCTGCATCAAACCAGTCTCAGGACTAAAGACCACAACAACAACAGGCTGCACCTTTGTCGTAATCACGTTTAATCCATTCCTTTGTTTTATTTGCCCTCCTTAATAGTAAATTACATATTAATCTGACGACAACTCTCCATGTCCATGCCATCATATATCGGCAACTTCCGCCAGATTTATATGTGTTTTTCCATCTCTCTTTTAACCCTAACGTAAGCAGTGTCACCTATCTGTCCCACAAGTAAATTTATATCTCCGAGTTTAGAGGAATACGAAACTCCCACAAGTGTGTGGTGCTGCGATCTAGCACTGAGTGTATCAACAGTATGAATCCAAAAGGCTCATGGTTTGGCATATAATGTGAGATGTATCGCTTAATTGCTTCTGATGTGCATTGTGTATTGCCTTTTGGCGGTTTTATGTATTTTTTGCTGTCTGATAGATAAACTCAACAAAACTATTCCTTGACTATTTACACTATTCGCTAGAAATATGCAGCTGTGTGCACAAATTCCATGAATGATTTTGCCTTATGGCCAGTGTGTGTAGAAAACTTGTTTTTGTACCTTTTGTTCATATTTGTGTCTATATTCTTACATTAGTAATTTTTATTTGCAGGTGTAAACCTATTTTATTTCACTTGATTTGATATAAATGCTTGGTATCCCCTTCTCCTTGTGTCTGAAAGCTGTCTTACAAAAGAAAAGTATAAAGAAAGTTGGTCACATTTCTCTCCATTATTACAGTTCCAAGTTTACTATCGCAAGCTACAAGAGAAGATAAGGAAGTGGATGCCATCATCTGTAAGACCTACTGCGTCGAGCATATCATTTTCTCAATTAGTGGAAGCGGTCTGCAGTTCCCATTAAAAAGATGTATACTCTACTACGGTTGCAGGACAGGATGTATCTGAAGTTGTAACTTCTCTACTTATTTGTGTGAAGGGTCTTGTCTTTCGGGCGATGAGCAGCTGACGAAACTATAATTGGTTTATTATCTTGGAATTTGTTTTACTTATTAATGGTAATTACTTTTCTTACAGATCCTAATCCGTGATAAAAATAATATTTTATGAGATTCATGTCTAGCTGGACTAGAGGAAGAATAATTTTAGGGAACTACTAGGCCAGCTTGACTTAAACGTCCCGCATAAAACAATTACAAAATTATAAACACAATTGAAATTTAGAAACAGGGCCTCATTCACTATGCATTCCAAAACAGAAAACCAGGTTTTATAGTAAAATAGTCCGTCCCATTATGTGAGTGATCAACGAGTGTGACTGTCATGCATCGGGCACGAGTTCGATTTCCGTCCGGGTCGGAGATCTTCTCCGGCCGGGGAGAGGCTGTAATGTTGTACTCCCCATTATCATCATCGACAGGCAAATCGCTCAATGTGGCATCAACTGAAAGGACTCGCAACTCGGCAGCCGAACGTCACCGGGTGGGGATTCCCCGCCATCAATGGCATTAGATTGTAACGCCGCAAATGCATATCCTCCTATTTCCATCTATTGTACTGTAAATTTTTTCCTTATTTTGTTACCTGAATATATGACATTTCTGTGCCTTTATATATTGTGATTGTTTTACTGTTTGTATATATATATATATATATATATATATATATATATATATATATATATATATATATATATATATATGCATTTATGTCGATGTATAATTGGTTTGTTTCGTAAATATTATTTGTATTTTTACGCTGGGTCTTGCCTAGGGAAAACTGCTATCGAACGATTACATCGATAGGTCGTGTGAACTCTGCCGCGTGGAGCGCGGGCAGAGGGGAGTCTGCCTGGAGTAGCGAGTGGAGCAGGTGTGTTGTGTGTAGCCCCCGCGAGTTGCCGCGCTTTCGGGGTTTGGCAGCATGTAATTGCGCTCGACTTGCGATGATAGTTTCTGACATGGTGTCGCGGACGGGAAGCATTAGCCGGCGCACATCAAGAGCCCGTTTCGTCTGGTGACCATGTTGAGAAGAAGGCGTGCCAACATACAGCTTCTGCAACAGCGATGGCGGACAATGAGTGACTGTCGCCGCCTCCTCGATCGACGGCTTCAAACCTTCAATCAACCAACAAGGAAGACTAAAAGCACGTAAAGTTTTAGAACTGTATGGCAGACCTCAGCTTTTCAAATTGTTCCATTTGCCTCGCAAAATTACAGCAACTTAGCATGAACCTTTGTTGCTCATTGTCCCAATTTCATTGCCAAGCATGGTCCCTTCCTTTTCCGAAATGAACCCGAGTGTCATTGAAATTCAAACGCCAGCATTAAAATAATGTAATTAGATTTCACTGCTTTAATTTCAAAGTTCAGTTAAAGTATTCATAGCTGGCTACAATATTTAGATTACACGAGCACAAATTAAGAGTGCGAGTTTTGTTAGCATATTTTAGCTTACCTGTGGCTGCAGCTCAGCTTGGTACGTACTAAATTTTACTATGGTTAATTGTTCAGAATCATTTAATTCAAAGTTAAATCTCTTGTTTCTAAATTGCGTAGAGTCAAGTTGCTTCTGAAATGATTGTTGAGGTAGTCCAAGACTAACCGTATTTTACTGGATTTCGATGTGCTTCAGAAAGAAATCTCACTATTAACTTCACTCACTAAATTAACTTTCGATTTTCCGGTTTTATTAATTCCTTTGCTAAATTAAGTCAGAGTGTAGCGAAATTTATTACTTCTGACAAACTTTCAGTTTTCACACTACACGTGTCAACCTTCAGTTGCCACGCTTCTAGTGCAAATAATATGTGTAATAAACTTTCTTTTTGAGTTACCATAGTAATTGTCCTTAGGACTGGCGACCGTGATTTCCCCCAAATCTCTTTACCGACAGATTAACTTCGGTGACGATTGCTTTCCCAAATTTCCATTAGGTACACGCGGTTTAATTTTTCACTGTCATTAAGGTCGATAAGTGAGGGGGAGGTTACACATGGCGACCTGGTGACAGGACAATCATCAGATTTTTTGGTTGTTCTGGACACGAATTTAGCATTGTGCAAATCTCGTAACAAAGTACTGTTTACGAAATGGTCGATACGTCAGCGAGAATATTAGGGTAAGGTATCCTAATTAGATTTGAGATTTGGCATTTATATTGAAAATTATTAAAATGATTGAAGGCAACAATTACAAAAATTTGGTAGACATGGATACGGAACAATCGGTCGAACAGTGGGAAACGCGCACCGCGGTACCCATTGTTCAGGGGCAGGCGGCTAGCATGAAAGACGCGACCGCCGAAACGCAACAAAGAGCAGAAATGGAATTGCAAACTTTAGAAAATGTTTCGGAATCGGAAGTGAAAATCAAATCGGAATCCCTTGATGACGAATACGGGGGGACAATTAAAGAGGAAGCTGCTACGGAAGTAAAACCGGTAGTTTCCGGGAATTTAACTGATTTATTGAATGTTTTGATTAACGAAATCAGGAGCCAATCGGTAGAAATTAAAGCTCTGTCTGCCAAGCAAGACGATCAGGCTGCCAAGCAAGAAGCTCAGGCTGCCAAACAAGAAGCTCAGGCTGCCAAGCAAGAAGCTCAGGCTGCCAAGCAAGACGCTCAGGCTGCCAAGCAAGAAGCTCAGTCTAAAAAAATTGAACAAATGCTAGACAATCACAACAAAGCTATTAATGTTGTTAACAACAATGTTGAAGTTGTTAATGTAGTGGACTGACAGGGCAGCCAGTCCACAGTGACGGGTAGCCGAAAGGGCACTCGTACACACACGCCGACTGGCGCGAAGTCTGGAACAGGATTCGTAATGAATGTGATAAAGAAATGAACGTAGCTACTAGAACACTTAACTTTTATATCGTCCTTTGGTATACAGCATTCTTGATGATACAAGTGAGACTATCTTGAGATACATGCAATGGTACAAATGACGCCTTGCTAGGTCGTAGCCATTAACTTAGCTGAAGGCTATTCTGTCTCTCGGCAAATGAGAGAAAGGCTTCGTCAGTGTAGTCGCTAGCAACGTCGTCGTACAACTGGGGCGAGTGCTCGTACGTCTCTTTAGACCTGCCTTGTGGTGGCGCTCGGTCTGCGATCACACAGTGGCGACACGCGGGTCCGACATGTACTAATGGACCGCGACCGATTTAAAGCTACCACCTAGCAAGTGTGGTGTCTAACGGTGACACCACAGTTAACACAAAAGTTGATAAAATCAAAGACGATATTGTCATGATTAATACCGAAATCGGTCATCTTAAACAGGAAATGATAGGCGTTCAGGCGGAAATTGATTCCGAAATTAGCAGAATCGAGAAAAGTGTAGAAGACGCAGTTGCTCCGATCATCGAGAATAAGATGACGGAACAAATTCAATTAGTGAGAAAAGAGGATCAACAGAAGGTGGAAACTTTAAAGGCTTTAGTATCCGAAGTAGATACCAAAGTGATGAAGCAGGCTAATACCTGCGAAGAGAAAAATAGGGAAGTAGAAACGCTTGCGACAACCACTTGCCAAGTAATTACGAGAGTGTCGGAATTAGAAAAGAAACTTGACGAAACACAGAGCTATGTGCCAATCTGTGCACATAGTTCGGAACTGTTGACGAAAGAGGAGCGGTTCGACCCCTTGAAGAAAGGCGGTATACACGCGACGGATTTCATTAAAAACTGTGAAAGAGTTTTACCCAGATCATGGACTAATGAGAGAAAAATTAATGCGGTTATTGATGTGTTGGCTGGTGATGCCAAGCGTTGGGGCTTAAACCTCAACATTACGAACCTGACTTTTGACGAGTTCAAAAATTTGTTTCTGGCTGAATACTGGTCAGAGCAAAAACAGCAAAGTGTCTGGCGCGAATTTGTCGTATCGAGGCCTTGCGATGCGAATTCGCGCGGCTCGATGAAGGAGTTGTGTGAAGGCTGGATCCACAAGTTGGAATATTTGCGTGATCGCCGCACGGAAACCGAAATAGTTTGGGAACTCTACAAGAAGCTTCCAGATGATACAAAACGCTACATAGGAAGCAATTACAGGACAATCAATGATTTCCTGGAAAGAGTTGAGGACGAGGACAATTGGCGCAATAATCGCGATACTGGTAGAGGCAGTGGTAACAACAACGGGTACCACAGCAACCACAACAATCATAACTATGGGAATAATGCATACCGCAATCTTGGCAGCAATAACAATAGTTATTCGGGCCGTAATGACAATCGATACAATGCAAATAATAACAGGAATGACGGAAACCAGTATCATACTAGCGTGATACGGGCTTCGCAGAATAGTAATAACGCCAGAGTGTGTGATCAGCCGCCTCAGCAGCATCCGGGGAGCGTATCTGCTGGGACGAGACAGGGAAACCATTAGTCGCGCCGGTGAGGGGCCGACCGGGCGTGGAGAAATTTTGGCGGCCCTTTCTCCTAACACTGTCACACTCTCCCGCCGTTGATTATTCCATACGGAATTCTCATAACGACAACACCTTCAGTTGCCACGCTTCTAGTGCAAATAATATGTGTAATAACCTTTCTTTTTGAGTTACCATAGTAATTGTCCTTAGGACTGGCGACTGTGATTTCCCCCAAATCTCAAATATCTAACTACCGCTAGTTAATTGTTAACGTTAACGGCCGCACATTTACTTTCTTTATTAACTTGACCCCTTTTCAATATTAATTTCCACCAGTTTCATTTGCATTTTTCCTTCCATTTAGATGTAACCCTTTCCTCCCTCTTTACCGACAGATTAACTTCGGTGACGATTGCTTTCCCAAATTTCCATTAGGTACACGCGGTTTAATTTTTCACTGTCATTAAGGTCGATAAGTGAGGGGGAGGTTACAAGATCATTTTATTAAATTTTTGTACAGTAATACGTGAAATTCTATTAATTTGGTCACGAACCGGTTAAGGCTTTTAGTTTTCCTACTTGTAACAGTGTTATGACATTCCAGGTACCAAACATTCTCTATATTAAGCCTCCCCTTCCAGGAGTTCCGAGTGGGCTATTATTTTGCCTCTGGATATTGATTTCACATAAGAGGAAGCTATTTTTTGCATGTAAAATAGTGACAGGAAAAGTAATCTGCTGTAGTACTTCGTTGCCGTCTTCAATTCTGGAGGCCGTCCCTAACACGGGGAACAGAGGCGTTTTGCAGCCGCTCGCTCCAGGTCAGACGCTGTATTGCATTTTGGTCCCCGGCAGGTACTTCATTTCCCACCTACCACCCGTATCTTGAAGACGTTGCCTGATCCGCCACCGGAGACACGCCCTCCGTGGTTACAAGCTCCCCTCTATACATAAACGACCTCGAATATAGCGGTAAACGTTCTACACTCGACCGAAGCGCTCGGTATAAACAGAATTGGCAGAATGACGCTATTGGTACATGATGCACTGTGATAGCTGCTGCAATATCAAACTTCGCGCTTGCACATAAACCCGTAAATTGAGACAATGGGTTTAACCATTACCTCCGTCCAAGACGGAATTCGTTTTGCTGCCTACATACAAACGACCTGTCCGCCGACTCTTCGAAGTTTAAACCTTGGATCTTTTCAGTCAATGAGCCTCAGAGTGCAACTATGCCGTTGGCCTCCCCCTTATCTCGCCAATAGCACTTCTCTGTGAAATTTTGTCTTGTGTCAGGACTTCTTATAATTTAATTCCAAACTAAATGGCACCGGAACCTTACCTGAAGCCAAGAGATAGTCTTCATTCCTCAAGTGAGACCAGCAGACACAGACTACAGATCGAGATCCGACCGCGCAGGCTTTCTTTAAGCAGTAACCCATGAAATGGGTGTGGAATTTGAGGAGCTGGATGCAAAATCAACAAACATACCAGGACGTTGTACAGATCACTCTTCACGAATTTAGGAGAAATGTACCCACCAGCGTCAATCTGCACAGCCGAGTGACCGGCGCGTCTTATTGTGGGGATTGGAACGGGGTGCACTATACCTCGCGTGGCCAACTGCGGAGCTATGCGATTGAGTAATAGCGGATCAAACGTCAAGAAACCCGACAACGACCGGGAGAGTGGTGTGCTGACGACCTGCTCCTGTATACAGTACAACATGGTAGTCGGTCGGGCCTTTTAGGCCTATCTTGGCCATGATGCAGAATTTTGTTACCCAATAGCAGTACGCTCCCTGATCAAACCAAACTACGGGGCTGCATATCGTCTCTTGCTTAGCTAACAGCTAACTCTAGTCCCCATGGCGCATCCATCTATCAGATCAAAGGGAAATAACACCACTGGTTTAACTGCAGTGCTGATACTGTGATTGTTGCTTCGAACCCTTGTCCATAAAACTATTTAAAGTATGTATTGCAACGAGTGGTACCTTCTACTAGCGCAAGGTTGCCTCGGAGTGGAAGGACCTGGTAAAATAACGATTATACATCATTCGTATCAAGATTTAAATTTACACCCTTCATCCGAAATAACTTCACAAATTAGGTCAACAGGACCTTGGCATATTAAGGAAATTCTGTCAAAATGGCTCTGAGCACTATGGGACTCAACATCGTAGGTCATAAGTCCCCTAGAACTTAGAACTACTTAAACCTAACTAACCTAAAGACATCACACACACCCATGCCCAAGGCAGGATTCGAACCTGCGACCGTAGCAGTCCCGCGGTTCCAGACTGCAGCGCCAGAACCGCACGGCCACCGCGGCCGGCAAGGAAATTCTGTCTAACTAGACAAAACCATTCAAGAACGATTACCGATAAAGTATCAACAATGTTATCAGAGATTTTAGTGAGATCAAATGACAGAAGGTTACAGTGTTCATTCAAATACTTGCTCTCAACACTCCGAAAGGTCATTCATGGGATCATGAAGTACGGACATTTAAATTTACAATAAATATTATTCTCTTTTCAAAATTTGCAATTTTGTGTGCTACTGGTTACCATTGTTGAAATACTTATAGAAAATTTCAGTGAGCGAAGCAACATACTATTTCACTAATGGAAGTCACATAACAGTTTCTTCAAAGGTTATAATAAAACAGTCTTTAAAACTCGCGGGCTACGAACAGCTATACAACGTGTTTGAATAAAATACAACAAATGATTCTGGTTAACCAAAAAAGGAGTTCATTAAAAGGAAACTATCACACCTCGAGCAATACGGTCCGGATGAACGGACACGAAATTACATAGGGCAGGATCGGTACGTTGCTCACGACACATCTTTTCTAAGCAAGCAACGGGAACACACCACAAGGCACAAATACACAACGATAGCCTGATGAACAGAGAAGTAATCTCTAAGTAAAACGAGTAAAAGATTAAGGCATCAGTTTACACTATGGCAGCATGGGAAAAAACGTGAAAAGTCACCAGAAGATAAGATAACTGGAAAAGGCAACCACCCTCACTTACACCTGGTAGTGAGAACTTCAGTGGCCAACCGGAATTCAGCTTCAAATCACGTCACGATGCATAAACGGTAAATACTTAACCGTCGCGCGGGTCAGGAAACATAGGTGAAAGCAAGAGGCGGACGGTTGGCTGATGAACCTCACCTACATAAAACACAAGTTCCACTCGGAAGTATGACCCACCAGAATATGTGCAAGACTGGCCCTGTTAAGGCGCCTAACCTTGTAAGCGACATGGCAATTTAGTGGTCATCGTACCACGCGCAGAAAGAAAGAACGCTCTAAATGATAACATGTTGAACTTCAAAGCAATTTACAAAACCACAATAATTTAAAATACACCATCAAATCACAGCTCCATGACAATTATCAAATTGAAACAATTACGTTTTGATACCAGGGACACGCTCCTCAATTCGCCTTGCCAGACACAGGAACAGAGAACACAACACAAGGGTGAATCGAATCCGATGCAAAAGCATCAGGGCACAAACACGGGTACGAAGCGAACCAGTCACAGTTATCAAGCTCAGAGTGGGGAACAAGCTCAGTCTGTACGAATGCCGCGTGGTCTCGGCATCAAGGGCAACGAACTAAAACAAGCTAACCGAGTACACACAACCGCAGTGCGGTGACAAACAGTGGAAAAACTTGGGGCCGCCACTAGATGTTTGGTGACGACGACGCACCGCTCGCCTCCTGACATGGTCGGTCAAAGGAACGATGTATCGACTCCCATTTCCGGTGCAGGTATTGGCTGGATCTACACTGAAGAAGAAAGAAACTGGTAAACCTGCCTAGTATCGTGTAGGGGCCCAGCGAGCACGCAGAAGTGCCGCAACACGACGTGGCATGGGCTCTAGTAATGTCTCAGGTAGTGCTGGAGGCAACTGACACCATGAGTCCTGCAGGACTGTCCATAAATTCGTAAGAGTACGAGGGGTGAAGATCTCGTTTGAACAGCACGTTGCAAGGTATCCCAGATATGCTCAATAATGCTCATGTCTGGGGAGTTCTGTGGCCAGCTGAGGTGTTTAAACTCAGAAGTGAGTCCCTGGAGCTACTCTGTAGCAAATGTGGACGTGTCGGATGTCGCGTTGTCCTGCTGGTACTGCGCAAGTCCCTCGGAATGCACAATGTACATGAATGAATGCACGTGATCAGACAGGATGCTTACGTACGAGCCACCTGTCAGAGTCGTGTCTAGATGTATAATGTATCCCATATCACTCCAACTGTACACGCCCTACACCATTACAGAGCCTCCACTAGCTTGAACAGTCCCCTGCTGACATTCAGTGTGCATAGACTCATGAGGTTGTCTCCATTGCCGACACGTCTAGCCACTCGTTACAATTTCAAACTAGACTCGTCCTACCAGGCAACATGTTTCAAGTCATCAGCATTCCAATGTCGATGTTAACGGGCCCGGGGTAGGCGTAAATCTGTGTTGTGGAGTCATTAAGGGTAGACGAGTTGTTGAGTGGTATTTAACTAAATAAATTAGTGAAATCAAAGTGAACTACAAATTAGAATATAAATGAAAAACTTGGTTTAGTTTAGAGAGTTACAAACTCCCAAACAGCGGGCCGAACAGAAGAGACAATGACCGTGAAGTCAGCAAGTTCCACATAACCGGGCGCTGTCGATTCAGCTGTCAGGGCATCGCCCGACCGGCTCACGTGTTTCTCAGTTGTCGTATGTGAGCAAAGGGCCTCGCCTACATCCCATGAGCCAATGACCGACGTAAAGAAGATTCTTCGAGAAGCTATTCAACGTGACAGAAGAGGCAATACCCGGCTCACGTGTTTCTCAGTCGTCACATGGGATCAAAAGCCCTCGCCTACATTCCAAGAGCCAATGACCGACATTAAGAAGATTCTTCGAGGAGCTTCTCAACGTGACAGAAGAGGCAATGACCGTGAAGTGGTTCACCTCCAGTAAACTGAAGTGAATAAATACGCGAGACACAGGGGGCCAGACAGATGAAGACGGAGACGGAGACGGAGTCGAAGACGAAGATGGTGACGGGGACGGAGACGAAGGAAGAAAAGAAGAGTAGCAGTAGTTTTCTGTCAGTTTCGGTGCTGAAGACCGTCATGCAAGAAGAGTCTGCATCACGCACAGACGAAGCAAGTCCGCCGCTGTAATGGAATAGCAAGCAGCAGCCGCGGCGCCAGAAGACAGAAGTTAAAAGGTATTTGAAGTCTGGTTTTTACATACCCGGGTGACTCGTGAGGACGGGAAGGAGACGGCCTCACATCAGCAGTCACCTGTGAGCTGGGATGAAGACCTGACAGCCGAAGACTGGCAAGCGGGAGTCCGTGGTTCGAGTCCGCCACACTGGCCTTCCCCCGCCGCGCCGCTCCGCTGGCCGACGCACAACACACGCGGCCGCTTAGAGAAGAGAAGCACTGGGACGCCACATACAATGTATCACCATCCGATGCACGATTTCGCTCGCAATAATTAAACGGGCCACCTCGCGCTGCACGTCTCCAGTCAACTGGGCGAGACGGCGACACGAGATACACACCGCTACGCGTAATCAGACGCCGCCGCCACCGCCGCCGCCGCCACCGCTGCCGCAGCAGAAGACTTTACAAACGACACAGCTGCCGCTCGCCGAACCAGAACATTCCGTAAGATACAGTTGTGCAAATCTTCAATAAAAGTTATGTAAAAATGATGTTTCATTCGACCTCATACCCGAGCCAAGGAAGAACCCACCCTGCCCACATGTTGTTAAGAGAGAAAAGTTAACTTATTTAATATTTTCACCCTGACAGAATGTTTTAGAATGCTCATCCTGACAATTGACTTGCATCAAAAGAGAAAACCCAGTTACATTTAGTGACAGAAGTGTCACAATTAGTATCACAACTGTTACAGAGTGGAGCTTCGACTCCAAAAGCCCATATCGATTATCTTTCGTTGAATGGTTCGCACGCTGACACTTGTAGATGGCTCAGCACTAAAATATGCAGCGATCTGAAGAAGGACAGCACTTTTGTGACATCGAAAAATTGTCTTCAGTCGTCGTTGGTCCCGATCTTCAAGGATCTTCTTCCGGCAGAGATTTGTTGTTTTAACGGATCCCTAATATTCAAGGTACTCTCGTAAAATGGCCGTACTGGAAAAACCCCAATTCATCGCCAACTGGGAGATGCTGTGTTCCACAGCTAGTGCGCCTACTATAACACCACGTTCAAACTCGCTTAAATGTTGACAACCTGCCATTGTAGCAGCAGTAACAGATCTAACAACTGCGCCAGGCACTTGTTGTCTTATGTAGGCGTAGCCGACTGCAGCGCGGTATTCTGCCTGTTCACGTGCCTCTGTATTTGAATACTATGCTTATAGCAGTTTCTTTGGCGCTTATGTTTAATGTGTCCACTCTCATTTCCAGTGCCGGTCCCTCGTGTGAGCCGTGTTGGCTCGTTCTATGTTCCTGCATCTTTAGCTACTGCCACGGTAGGTCTCTGTCTAGTCGCCGGGTGACGCTTCGGCCGCCTGTTGGTTGGGCTGGCTGTCGGTCGCAGTGAAGGCGAGAGAGAGAAATAACAGGCACATGTGACGTACGGCGGGCTGTTCGCGGGCGCACGATTGTCTAAGCGGCCTGTCATCACTAGAGTTGTGTCGGTTGGCAATACTTGGGCCTAGTGTCGACGCAGTCGATTTAACCTGCATTAAGGAGTCATAGTTGCTGATATGGGTGTTGGAGTGCTGTTCATTTTCTGATGCCGTCTGTTCTGCCCTTTGGGGTAAGGTACTCGTTCGTGATTGACGCTCCCGCGTTAAAGTTGCTCCCGCTACGATCGATTGCCCGTGGTTCTCCATCGCTCGAAAGAATCGAATTTACCCTTTGGTGCCTCTGTTTGAAATTATTTGTCACATTTGTGTATTTAAAAGCTCTTTTAATGGCAACTTCTTCAAAGTCTGTTTACTTGTCAGCTGCGCCTGAAATTAATTGTGATATGTTTGTAGGCCGCCATGTGTGTTAGTGACCACTGAGTTCGAAGCTCAGTCTGATTTGTATTGGAAATTGTTGCTCCCTGACTGATGTAGCGACTATAAAACCCACGGCTGTAGTAAGCAAATGCTAGCGGCCCAGGGAATCTTGGATCTATTGGATTATTGGGTTCCGTAACTCTGGTGAGATTTTTCCTTTAATATTTATTGTCTCAAGTACGATTACGATTGTAGTAGTTTGAATGTTAGTTCTCAAGATTTGCCTGTTACCTTTTAAGAAATTTGAGTTAATGTGTCTGAGGACTGGAATGAGATTTTCACTCTGCAGCGGAGTGTGCACTGATATGAAACTTCGTGGCAGATTATAACTATGTGCCGGACCGAGACTCCAACTCGGGACCTTTGCTTCCGCGGGTAACTGCTCTACCATCTGAGCTACCCAAACACGACTCACGTCCCGCCCTCACAGCTTTACCTCTGCCAGTACCTGGTCTCCTACCTTCCTACCTCCTACCCGTCTGAGGACTGTGTGATATTACATTAACTTATTATATTGAATTGTAAGATTCACAAGTTAATCCTTTTAATAATTCTTACTGTAACATTCTTGTTGTAATACGTAAGGTTTGGTAGTGGCTTCCGGCCATGCTCACATTGAGCTTCTTCTCATGGTCTTAGCATTTTAATATGTTCCTTGATTATTATACGTGATTTATATGTTTGCTTGTTTCCTCTCGGCCTTTCCAGCGGTTCGTTGCGTTTGGAGCCGCTGATCCGGGGTGTTATTTATTATTCGCTGGTGCAGTGGACGACGTAGCATGTCCGCGCCGGCTGTGTGTGTGCGCGCACGGGCGCGCCGCTTCCCGCCTCACCGTAGCCTCTGACACGTTACGGCCTCCTACCTTTCTGCCTGGCCCCCGTACTTGCCCCTTCCGTGGTTTCCTTGTCTGAAGTTTGGTTTTTAACATAATAGTATTTTTTATTATTCACGTAAGGTCCTAATAGGACCACGCTAAGTAAAATCCATCATTGTCACTTTTGATGGTTGGCCTTCCTCGGTGTGCTAATTTGTTTCAACCTTTCAGAATGTAGTCTCTCTCTTTCATCAGACCACGGTGATATAGACCGTTTTCTAATTTCCCTCTGACCACCTACCCAAGCAGATACCTTTTTGCCTCAACTGTATTCTGTCTGTAACCTCTCCCTGACCTACTGGCTGCCATTCTTTTAATGTACCCATAAATTTTCAGTCTCCGTTTTCTCATGTCACCATGTATGTCTATTTCCTTATTACTTCTCAGCGTGTAAATTGGTCCATCAGCTACTTTGGTTCCTTATATTTTCCAAATAATCATCATTTCTTTCTTTAGAATTTCTTCAATATCCCTCTTTCTGTTTAAAATTAAAATTTCTGCTCCACAAAAACATTCAGGTTTGATTACAGTGCTGCAATGCCTAAGTTTACTGAATTTAGAAAGTGGTTTTTATTATAAATATTTTATGTTAATCTAAATGCATTTGGCATTTTTTGACAGCAATCTTCGTTTGCAGCTTCTCGAGACGGTTTTCTCGTATGATTTCGCCCAAGTATTGAAACTGAAAAATCCTTTATTATTTTTCCATATTTTGTGTTCAAAAACTTTGGTGCTTGTTTATTGCATCTCATATATTCCATTTTTTCGAATTATATTTTCAGTCCTACTTTTTCTGCCACTTCTTTAAAAATTTCAATTTGTTTTTGAGCTGTAGTAATATCCCTACTTAAAACTGCCAGATCATCTGCAAAATCTACTTTAATATTACTTCTGCCTAGCTTTATTGAGTGATATATATTTTGATTCGACTTTTCGTCTCGTTATTTTGTGATAAACTTTTCCGAAACACAATTAAACAGTAATGGGGGAGTCCATCTCTCTGTCTAACACCAGTCTTTGTATCAAATAATTCAGAAATTTCTCCCATGAATTTAACTTCAGAGCTATTTTTAGTTAACGTTTCCTTAATCATTGTTAGAGTTTTAATACTGATAACATGCTCTATTGTTAAATGGTATTTTATTATTTTTGCGCATCAGTATCTTGAATATGACCAAGAGCATTCCATGACTGAGCAAATATGTTTTCAGAGTTAAGTGATACACTTTGCCGCGTGTTATAGGATATTTATTTTTTATTTATATATATTGCACCTGGAGAGTTTCCATTGTTAATGCTTGTTTGAAAAATGCTCTATATCTATGGTTTTAAGGTGGAGTAAGACAATTCAGAAGAAATGTGTTGTTTGCCAGGAAGCTGAATTATAAGATTTGTCTGTGCTACAAAATATTGTTGGACTCTTGTAAAGTAACAAACGCCTTGTGATAAACTGCCTGAACTTTCATATGTCCGTTTAGTTGTTCCTTTACCCTGGGGCGTCCATTGACATTTCCTGTGTACGGAAAATGCTCATCCAGACGAATTTGGAAGTCACACGGGTGGCAGAACAAACAGCTGGCCCGTTGCCCCACAGACCTGCGCTATCCGTGATGCTTTTCACTCTGCTTCACCTAGAAATCGACCGTAAAGGCACTCGGTGCAAATGCACTACGCCCCCTTCACACCAATGGTCGTGTTCCAGGAGACGTGGAGCGATATATTGATGGAGCATTGGTTCAACGTGTTTGAGGGATTTCAAACAGCTTCGTTGTTGTTTGTGAAGTTCGGTTCATTAGCAGAACGAGTATTCGCTTGGGATACCGATGACTATAGTGCCATTCGTCCATGTCACTATAAGGAACTGCCACCACTGCAACTAAAATAAACACTATATTTTCTAGTGGTTTTACGTGAAGTAACTTGTAGCACAGCTAGTCAAACTGAAATTAGACGGAATATATTTGGGGTAGGCGCAGGAATATATTCAAAATGTATACTTCCAGATTTAATCAGAAATCAGAGAAAACTGTGACAAATGACGATGTTTTAAATGAATAGATTGAAACGAGATTGGTAACATACATACTCATTTAGCGTGACTGTAAAGACAGATTACAGGTAACTTTAACGATCAACAAAATTTGTTTGATAGGAATTAGCAAGTTGTATTTTCGTGACAAACGGCGGCAGAAGTGTTCAGTGTACTTGACCAAATCTGATACATTAATACAAGTTAGAGCAGAAAGTGACTGAGCAGTTTCCCGTTGACCTCCTTGTATACAAGGTGGTCCATTGACCGTGACCAGATCAAATATCTCACGAAATAAGCATCAACCGAAAAATCTACGAAGAACGAAACTTGTGTAGCTTGAAGTGGGAAACCAGATGGCGCTTTGGTTGGCCATGTAGATGGCGCTGCCACAGGTCAAACGGATATCAACTGCGTTTCTTTTAAAAATAGTAACCCCTATTTCTTATTACATATTCGTGTAGTACTTAAAGAAATATGAATGATTTAGATGCACCACTTTTTTCGCTTTGTGATAGTTGGCGCTGTAATAGTCACAGATATATGGCTCACAATTTTAGACGAACAGTTGGTAACAGGTAGGTTTTTTAAATTAAAACAATGAAAGTAGGTACGTTTGAACATTTTATTTCAGTTGTTTCAATTGAAACGTCCCCTTAGAAAAATTATACATGACTGTGCTTAACCTGACACACAATATTTTTAGCGCAACGCAATCTGACTTTCAAAAATCCCTACAAAGAATGGCCCTGACTAACATTAACCTATACCTTTCACAAATCACTTACCTCACAAAAATCTTGGTTACTCGAACTACTGCAATACAGCCAGCGCCACTACTGCCAGCTAAATAAAAGATTCAAACTATGGAAGGCACTAACTACTGATAGGGATAGTTAGCAAATGAAAGATATTAATAGAGAACAAACAATGTATTTACCTTAGTATCATCAAAAGTCATAATATATATAGGAGTTCATAACATCCATTCTTACAAATATCAAAACTCCGCCATTTCTCTCTCCACATCCACCACTGCTGGCGGCTCACCTCCAACTGCGCAACGCTACGCGCTGTTCACATCCAGCTGCCGCTGCCCAACACTACAATGGCAGACAACAATGCAAACTACCCACAGACTGCACACAGCACAGCCAGTGATTTTTCATATAGAGCGCTACGTGGCGTTACCAATAAGAAAACATAAACAGCCTACTTACACAATGTGATACATGTGCCTTTGTGAACTTATCATTTCTGTGAACGCATGCTATTACAGCGTGATTATCTGTAAATACCACATTAAAGGCAGTTATTAGAGTCGAGAGGTATGACAGGGAAGTAGTGGTTGGGAAGGGAGTGAGACAGGGTTGTAGTCTATCCCCGATGTTATTCAATCTGTATACTGAGCAAGGAATAAAGGAAACAAAAGAAAAATTCGGAGTAGGTAAAAAATCCATGGAGAGGAAATAAAAACTTTGAGGTTCGCCGATGACATTGTAATTCTGTCAGAGACAGCAAAGGACTTGGAAGAGCAGTTGAACGGAATGCACAGTGTCTTGAAAGGAGGGTATAAGATGAACATCAACAAAAGCGAAACGAGGATAATGGAATGTAGTCGAATTAAGTCGGGTGATGCTGAGGGAATTAGATTAGGAAATGAGACACTTAAAGTTGTAAAGGAGTTTAGCTATTTGGGGAGAAAAATAACTGATGATGGTCGAAGTATGAAGGATATAAAATGTAGACTAGCAATGGCAAGGAAAGAGTTTCTGAAGAAGAAAAATTTGTTAACATTGAGTATAGATTTAAATGTCAGGAAGTCGTTTCTGAAAGTATTTGTATGGAGTGTAGTCATTTATGGAAGTGAAACGTGGGCGATAAATAGTTTAGACAAAAAGAGAATATAAGCTTTAGAAATGTGGTGTTACAGAAGAATGCTGAAGATTAGATAGGTAGATCACATAACTAATGAGGAGGTATTGCATAGAATTGGGGAGAAGAGAAACTTGTGGCACAACTTGACTAGAAGAAGGGATCGGTTGGTGGGACATGTTCCGAGGGATCGCCAGTTTAGTATTGGAGGGCAGTGTGGAGGGTAAAAATCGTGAGGGAGACCAAGAGATGAATACACTAAGCAGATATAGAAGGATGTAAGCTGCAGTAGGTACTGGGAAATGAAGAAGCTTGCACAGGATAGAGTAGCATGGAGAGCTGCATCAAGCCAGTCTCAGGACTGAAGACCACAACAACAACCACATTAATGCCACAAATGCTCAAAATGATGTCCGTCAACCTCATGCTTTTGGCAATACGTGTAACGACATTCCTCTCAATAGCGAGTAGTTCGCCTTCCGTAATGTTCGCACATGCACTGACAATGCGCTGACGCCTGTTGTCAGGCGTTGTCGGTGGATCACGATAGCAAATATCCTTCAACTTTTCCCACAGAAAGAAATCCGGGTACGTCAGATCCGGTGAACGTGCGGGTCGTGGTATGGTGTTTCGACGACCAATCCACCTGTCATGAAATACGCTATTCAATACCGCTTCAACCCCGTGCGAGCTATGTGCCGGACATCCATCATGCTGGAAGTACATCGCCATTGTGTCATGCAGTGAAACATCTTCTACTAACATCGGTAAAGCATTACTTAGGAAATCAGCAAACATTGCCCCGTGTAGATTGTCATCGATAAAATTGGGGCCAATTATCCTTCCTCCCATAATGTCGCACCGTACATTAAGCCGCCAAGGCCGCTCATGTTCCACTTGTCGCAGCCATCGTGGATTTTCCGTTGCCCAATAGAGCATCTTATGCCGGTTTACGTTGCCGCTGTTGGTGAATGACGCTTCGTCGCTAAATAGAACGCGTGCAAAAAGCTGTCATCGTCCCGTAATTTCTCTTGTGCCCAGTGGCAGAACTGTACACGAAGTTCAGAGTTGTCGCCATGCAATTCCTGGTGCATAGAAATATGGTACGGGTGCAATCGATGTTGATGTAGCATTCTCAATACCGAAGTTTCTGAGATTCCCGATACTTGCTCAATTTGTCTGATACTGATGTGCGGATTAGCCGCGACAGCAGCTAAAACATCTACTTGGTCATCATAATTTGTTGCAGGTTGTGGTTGACGTTTCACATGTAGCTGAACACTTCCTGTTTCCTTTAATAACGTAACTATCCGGCGAACGGTCCGTGCACTTGGATGATGTCGTCCAGGATACCGAGCAGCATACATAGCACAAACCCGTTGGGCATTTTGATCACAATATCCATACATCAACACGATATCGACACTTTCCGCAATTGGTAAACGGTCCATTTTACTACGGGTAATGTATCGCGAAGCAAATACCGCCCGCACTGGCGGAATGTTACGTGATACCACGTACTTATACATTTGTGGCTATTACAGCGTCATCAGTCACAAAGCGAAAAAAGTGGTCCATCTAAATCATTCATATTTCTTTACGTACCACACGAATATTTAATAAAAATGGTGGTTCCAATTTTAAAAAACGCAGTTGATATCCGTTTGACCTATGGCAGCGCCATCTAGCGGGCCAACAATAGCGCCATCTGGTTTCCCCCTTCAAGCTAGACGAGTTTCGTTCTTTGTAGTTTTTTCGTTTGATACTTATTTCGTGAGATATTTGGACCTGTCACTATCAATGGACCACCATTTATATGTTCCAAAGACATTCAAAACTACTAAAATATTGACACCTAAATTGGTATACGTAACTTAATGAGTTAGATTATTCACCCACCGCCTCGTGCTCTCTTTTTAATCTCCAAAAAGTTTCGCGACTGGCTCTGCTTACAGAAAAGCGCTTTATTATCTATGTCTACACACTATAATTTTAAATACGGTCACATTGTACTGGAATACAGCGTCCCCAGATTTTCTGCCAGAGATGAAATTTGTGCTGGATTCTGGAAGCCTTCTTTTCGAAGCGTGTCAAGCACCTTCCGCTGTTCGCAGAGGATCTCTACATCTACGTTGCGGTCACTGGGGACGAATTCATGATGCACACTGTCGCGGACGTCGAAAAAGACGAAAGAGATTAACTCGTCGCGTTGCAGACCTGCCTCGCCTTTTTCGGCAGTGATGGTATTGGGGTCTACTACTGTGAAGACCCTTCCTTCGTCTCAGGGTCTTACCCGTCCACCTGCGTTTCGTCCGCAGCTCGTGGCCTTGCGGTAGCGTTCTCGCTTCCCGCGCACGAGGTCCCGGGTTCGATTCCCGGCGGGGCCAGGGATTTTCTCTGCCTCGTGATGACTGGGTGTTGTGTGTCTTTCATCATCATTTCATCCCCATCGACACGCAAGTCGCCGAAGTGGCGTCAACTCGAAAGACTTGCACCAGGCGAACGGTCTACCCGACGGGAGGCCCTAGCCACACGGCATTTCCATTACCTGCGTTTCGACACCTGTAATGATCCTTGATATCAAGGACGTGTCACCCTGGGCATCCTGACTGGTGAAGCATGGTTATTCCTCAGCCTTTACGTGCAGCCATGCATTTTGTTGACGTATTACACAAGCAGTATCGAAAAGTTTTGATACCCCTCATATACACTGTTTGATATCCAACGACTAAGGAGGAATTAATACTAAACTAATCAAATGTTGATTATATGGTGGTCCCATGGCTACTGTTTTACTTATCTTTATTTTCAGTTGCCAACGACTACACATAGATCACAGGTATGTTGGACACTTGTCCTTGGAGGATAGAAAGTGGATTCTAAAGTGTTATTGGAAACGTGAAACTATGAAAGGAGAGCAGATATGATGGTGGGAAGAGTTTGACACTGCGCCACCGTCACTGTGCCACCGATACGTGACGAATTTCAGAGGGAAGGAAATGTCTATCATCTGGAGAAAGAGGAAGAAATCAGTACGGTAAAATGCACGTGAATCAGGCGCAAACAAATCAAGTGTTCACCGCATTTTAAAGGAACCAAAATGGAAAGCCTACACTCCCATGTTGTTTCATGCGATGAATGAGGATGATCCGGATAGGCACCACGAATTTTATGGATTCGCGATAATGAAGAGTTGACTGATGTATCTGTGTCATCTTTGGCGTTTAAACTGAAGGGAATCATCATTCGACATAACTGTCACTACAGGTAAAGGGATAATGCCCATATTACAGAAGAACGAACTGTTAATATGCCAGGGTTATCAGCTTGTTCTGGTAAGCCTGTCACAGGATTTGTACCGCCAGTCTTTTCTTCAAGGAACGGCGACAGGTGTAACGTACATTGCCGTATTGCTGAAACGAATCCTATCAGTTGTTAAAAAAACTGTACCGAAATGAAGACACTTTCTTCAATAAGACGGTGCTCCGTCACAATATCATCGTGACGTTGTAACACCGAAAATGCAGATAAAACGCCTTCTTCATCATCCAGAAGTTTTCGCCGTTTAATATCCATTGATAACTTGTACTGTACTTCTGATTCTGAATGTGTAAGTATTATTACAGAAACTATATTTAATACGTAATAGGTGTAATAGTGTATTTATTTCTGACTGTATATAACTGATTGGAATTATTAGGAAAATATTGCACATTGTGGGTAATAGCCAAGGGAATTTTATTTAAATGTAACAATAGCAATGACGAAATGGCACTAGGTGTGCGAGCAGAGAAGAATCAAAGCAGCTTCGGTCATGAAAGAGTGCGGAAGTGTTTGTTGGGCGCTCGCACACACGCGGTGTGCAGCTGTGATGGCGCCAGTGTGGGCGTACCAAAGTCGTTAACCCGCTATCGGTAGGAGTGGACAGGCGGAGGAAGCTGCAATTCTAATTGCCCCCAGTCCCGTAATTATCCGCTGCTGTGGAGGCAGCTTGGGTTCTCAACCAGCAGTAGCAGCGGCAGATCAGCATTGTCGTCGGCCACATTCTTCGTCGTCCGCACAGCTACAACATCCTAAGACCGTAAAGCGACGATTTAATATTCTAGGTGAGTTACCCAGTAACATTTCTTTCAATAAGTATGAATGACTTGAATGATAACCAGCAACAGTTAACACTTCCTTTGCAAGCAAACACCCAGTGCCGTAAGAATATGAAAATTGATTACCTGTAACTATTTATTGGCAGTGCAGTCTAAATTTTCGGTTTCAGGCACTGTTCATTCTTGTATTGCACAACAGGGATTTAACTGCTTTGCAGAATAGACTACGAGGGTCATTCCAAAAGAAATGCACACTATCGTTTTTTAAATCCATCTTTTATTCTACATGTTTGAAAGTTTTACAGTGTGTAGATACATCCTTTAGGAACAATATTTTCATTTCTCCACATAGTTTCCATCCCTCTCAACTTCCTTACCTCATCTTGGAACCAGCGCCTGTATACCCGCACGGTAAAATTCTGGACCAACCTGTTGGAACCACTCTTTGGCAGCGTTCGCAAGAAAGTCATCATCTTCAAACCTTGTGCCACGAAGAGAGTCTTTCAGTTTCCCAAAGAGATGATAGTCACATGGAGCCAGGTCATGACTGTAAGGCGGGTGTTTCAGTGTTGTCCATCAGAGTTTTGTGATTGCTTCCATGGTTTTTTGACTGACATGTGGCCGTACATTGTCGTGCAACAGCAAAACATCATGCTTTGGCCGATGTGGTCGAATACGACTCAGTCGAGCTTGAAGTTTCTTCAGTGTCGTCACATTTGTATCAGAATTTATGGTGGTTCCACTTGGCACGATGTCCACAAGCAAGAGTCCTTCGGAATCTAAAAACACCGAAGCCATAACTTTTCCAGCAGAAGGTGTGGTTTTGAACTTTTTTCTTGCGTGTATTTGCATGATGCCACTCCATTTTTGCCTCTTCGTCTCTGGTGAAAAATGATGGAGCCATGATTCATCCCCTGTCACAATTCTTTCAAGAAATTCTTCTCCAACACTCTCGTACTGTTCCAAAAGTTCGCCGCATACCATTTTTCTTGTTTCTTTGTGAGCCACTGTCAACATCCTGGGAACCCACCTGGCACAAACCTTTTTGAACGCAAACACTTTCAGTATTCTGCAAACACTTCCTTCCCCTATTCCAACGTAGCGTGACAATTCGTTCACTGTGATGCGTCTGTCAGCAGTCACCAAATCGTTAACTTTCTGCACATTGTCTGGAGTGTGTGCAGTACGAGGCCTGCAGCTGTGAGGACAGTCCTCAATATTGCCGTGCCCGCTTTCATCACGTAACCTGCTTGCCCACCGACTAACTGTACTGCGATAGACAGCAGCATCTGCATACACCTTTTCGACCTCTTGTGGGTATTTCCCACTGTCTCGATTTCACAGCACAGGTATTGTATGAGAGCACGTTGCTTCTGACGAACACCGAGCGAGGTGGCGCAGTGGTTAGCACACTGGACTCGCATTCGGGAGGACGACGGTTCAATCCCGTCTCCGGCCATCCTGATTTAGGTTTTCCGTGATTTCCCTAAATCGTTTCAGGCAAATGCCGAGATGGTTCCTTTGAAAGGGCACGGCCGATTTCCTTCCCAATCCTTCCCTAACCCGAGCTTGCGCTCCGTCTCTAATGACCTCGTTGTCGACGGGACGTTAAACACTAACCACCACCACAACCATCTGACGAACGTCAAATGGAGAAGCCATCTTGAAGACATGCAGTGACGGCGCCACTCACGGGAACTAAGTTTGAAAACAAGTAGGATGGATTTATCTACACACTGTATAACTTTCACACATGCAGAATGAAAACTGTATTTTTACAAAAATAGTGTGCATTTCTTTTGGAGTGATCCTCGTAATTACTTCATTCAATTAAAGTAACCTAAGATTTCACTGGCAAAACTAACAAATAAAGATACAACAGAAATTAAGAGTGCACAGCTTCATTTATTCTGTGTTTAGCTTAGCGAGTGACTTCTGCTGGCTTGGTATGTATTTTATTGGTGTTGTATTGAAAGTAAAATTAGTTGCTGATTTGCTTGAAGGGCATTCAATTCAGTCTTTCAATAATCAAAAGTAAACTGTTTTCTCTTTTCTAAATTTTTCATTACGTTACACTGAGGTTACAGGAAGGCTTTTTCTCAGAAAAAAGTTTTAGTTACATTTATGTAACCAGTAACTCCTTTTAACTTTACTTTCAAAATTTAGTACTTCAGAATAAGTACTGCAAACTCATTGCTTTCTGATTCGTTGATTTACTGGTGAGCTGTTGCGCGTGGAAAAGCGTGGCAACCTTTTGTTGCCACGCCAGTGATTATGTGCTTAAATTTCCTTGACAGTACCTTTCTTAAGGTTCAGGAGATTCATTATACTACAGGGCTGGCGACCGTTTAACTATCCCGTTTTTAGCTAATCAATGTTTTCTTTGTATTATCAGTAATTTTTGTAGGAAATATTACGTGGCACCCTTTTCTCTCCTTATGTGGTTCGTAAGCGATTGCAATATATTACACCTATTCGAAAATTGTCATCAGTATTTAGATTAGGTTTATAATAGATTCTTCCTCCAGAAAGGACTGTTGTACACTTTACTCCAAGTAACCGGTGTTACTTGGCGTCGGTAACGATAGCCTAGCTCACTGTAAAATTTGATTAGACATACGCGATCGCTGTCAGTTATATCGCAATCCAGTAGGCCGATTAGGAAGGGAGAGGTTACTACGTGCAGTAATTTCTCGATGAAACATTTGTTGAGAGGTGAATAGACCGACGAGGAAGTGCTGAGGTCCCACCCAGATGATATAAGATAGCGATGTTAATTCTCCTTCTGTGAGGAACGCTGAAAGACTGCCTACGCCGTAAAGCGAACTGCGCTGGATAACATGAGAGAGGCGATAGTAACTGGCATTCCATTCCAGTAGCAAAAATGGTACATGTGTGTCAGTCTCTTCCGGAGCGTTGTAGAAGCTGTGTTGCTATCGATGGAATACATTTTGAACAGACTGAACAGTCAAATATCAGTAATCAAGACAGACAGAAATTAAAGACGTTAGCTGTCAGTGGATATCGATTTATATCAATGGGGCAAATTGAAAATTTGTGCCCGATCGGGAGTGGAGCTGAGGACCCCTGCTTAGCAGGCAGATACGCTTACCACTACGCCAGACACAATGGTCGCGGCATCCATGAGGACTACCCTAGCAGGCCTCCCAAAGACCGAAATTCTTAACGTGCACCTCACACAACACTGGCATAGTGTCCCTGGTCATCAGCAACATTACTCACGGCATTTCGGTGATTCTTGTAAGAGTTTTTGGTATGCGTGGGCACGTAAGGGATCATTTTTCGTCATTGCGGTAATATATGTGGTGATCACTTACATGACTTAAAAACTGATAGTTTTTGTTATTTCTATTCGAGTTATTAAACTTGAAAAAGCGTAAACTCTTTTGTGTGTGTGTGTGTGTGCGCGCACGCGCACGCGTTCGAGGAAAGGCACCTAAGCTGTTAACCTGAAAAATTAACTGTTATAAATTATAACTTTGGTGTCACCCACGGCCTTGCCGCAGTGGCTACACCGGTTCCCGTGAGATCACCGAAGTTAAGCGCTGTCGGGCGTGGCCGGCGCTTGGATGGGTCACCATCCCGCCGCCACGTGCTGTTGCCATTTTTCGGGGTGCACTCAGCCTCGTGATGCCAATTGAGGAGCTACTCGACCGATTAGTAGCGGCTTCGGTCAAAGAATACCGTCCTAACGGTCGGGAGTGCGGTGTGCTGACCACACGCCCCTCCTTATCCGCATCCTCCTCGGAAGATGACACGGCGGCCGGACGGTCCCGGAAGGGCCACTTGTGGCCTAAAGACGGAGCTTTTTTTTTTTTTTTTTTTGGTGTCACCCCTAAGCGATATGTAGTCTCCCGTAACGGAACTGTTAATTACGTTGAAATTGGTAGAAACTTCGCATTTTCGAACGGAGCATTGGTAATTTCCACAGCTGGTTCGCTCATGCGAAAGAAATAGATGTAATGATATATTGTAGTCTCGAAAATACATTAAGTAGTTTATAGATCGAGAATGAGGTTCGCAGGACAGCTTCTGTAAAGTTTGGAAGATAGGAGACGAGGTACCGGCAGAAGTAAAGCTGTGAGTACCGGCCGTGAGTCGTGCTTCGGTAGCTCAGTTGGTAGAGTACTTGCCCGCGAAAGGCAAAGGTCCCGAGTTCGAGTCTCGGTCGGGCACACAGTTTTAATCTGCCAGGAAGTTTCTTAGTTTATAGATGTTACAGTATTTAGAGCTTACGACTTCACTGTTCTGATCATCGACCTGACTGCACACTTGTACAGGTATTCATAATATCCGACTTAGATTAGGATCTAATACATCTCGGCTTAGGGGAAACAGAAAGTTTGTATACGTTCACAATTTGTAATTAGTTACACGTAGCTGCGTGAGGCCAGATCAGTCGATCAGATTGGTCCAAAAGTTCACTAAGTATAGTAATTTTGATGCGAAAACCAGAAAAATCTTAAGAATAGGCTCTGTAATTTTCCGAAATTTCCTATTGGGATTCGGAGAGTGAAACACTGTTGACTTGTTTCGTTCAGATCTACGACACTGAGTACTAAAATAAGTATAGTGCAACTTAACAGCTGCGTCATTAGTTGTACTATGGTAAGAATCTGTACGTTATTTAGTGAAGATATTCCTTACATTTCACCTTTGTGATAGCAGTCTCATGATGTCTTAAACGGTTCCGGTAATATTTGAAATTGATAAACTTGACTGACTCACCCTACATTCTTAAATTGGTTTTGTATTTGCTTCGTTACTGTGTAGATAAGCCCATATAACTGTTGCCTGTAACACACAACGCTTTGGAGTCATGCAGAAAGGCAAATTTTGTAACATTTCAAGAGCTTACCCTGATAGCACATAGTCAGCCCTCTTCAGCCTTCTCTTCGGGAATCACAGGTTAGTCATTCCTGTAACCACCGAAGCCTGAGACTCTCTACAACAAGCAAGACCCAAGAACTACGTGTAGGTTAAGAGATGCTACCTGTATGCGGAAAATAACCTTCACGTCCACCGCCACCCTCCCTTTCTTTGGAATGAGAACCTTCCGCAGTGTATTTATTGAAATGACTCAACGTATTAATGGGATAAAGCGCTGTTTTGTGAGAAATAGCTTCCAGAGGATTGTATATATTATGTATGACATTGTGTCAGACGTGGGGCCGATGTGAATTATTATATTATTATGAAATATCAGGTATGCCAAGACCGTTTGTAGATCTTTTATTGATTGCCGGTTTCGACAGATCTGGGGTATCATCATCAGAACCTCTCCTAATACGTCACAAGATCTAGTGATGACAGCACAGATCTGTCGAAACCGGTAATCAATGAAATATGTGCTAGAGGTCGCCGCATACCTCATATTTCAGAAAAGTATTTCAGTGAATTCCTTGTTGGTACTCTGTGCTGATGGAGAGCGGCCGAGGAAAACGGCGGAGGCGGGCACCGGATGAGGAGACAGCCCCCTCTCAAGAACAATGTGGCGACATCGCCGCGGCGTCGGCGCGGGGGGGCGGGCCCGCATTAAAGTGATTGATCCCGCGGG
The DNA here is from genome assembly GCF_023898315.1 of Schistocerca nitens. Classification (NCBI taxonomy): domain Eukaryota; kingdom Metazoa; phylum Arthropoda; class Insecta; order Orthoptera; family Acrididae; genus Schistocerca; species Schistocerca nitens. The sequence continues at coordinate 578,874,469 of NC_064621.1, read as the reverse complement.
GGTAGATGGCGTCGGAGGTGCGTCGGCCCCTGGGGAACAATACTCGGTCGCCGGCCGGCGGGACCTCGGCGATTCATTTCTTAAGATCGGCACGCTCCTCGGGCGCTGTCTCAGATCGCTTTGTTTGTGTGGAGGCGTGAGATGCAGAGGCTGTGACACGTACCGGCACACCACAGCAGCGCCGCGTGCACGCAGAAATGCGGTTCCTGTCGAGATCTGTCCTACTGCAACTGTGACGCTAAATTCGCTATTGTATTGTACTACGCGATATGGGGTTGCATCGCGATGTGTCTGGATACAGGATTCTTAACGCTCTGATGAGTGTGGCGGTACAGACAGTTACAGCTGAACGACAGGACTTTGAAAAGCAGACGCGGCCATGAGCTCGCGTCTTGTGACGGGGAAAGGGGGCGCGACTCCCATCGTGGTGTACATTGACAGCTGAGGGGGGGTTTGTTGGACGTGATAGTTTGGTAAAGATGGTTGTTTTGTGGGGTGCTCAACTGCGCGATCATCAGCTCCCATTCAAAGTGTTAATTTTTACAGAGTCCTAGTTTTTTACAATTCAATCTAGCCACAAATGATGATGATGTTGAAACGATGAGCACAACACAATCACCCAGTCCCGGGGAAGAGAAAATCCCCAACCCGGCCGGGAATCGAATCCGTGACCTCGTGATCCAGATCAGCAACGCTAGTCACTAGACTAGAGGCTGTGGACGGACGTGATGGTGATCAGCCGCGCCAAGGCCGTAGCGCTTGCCAGGAGGTGACAGCAGACGGGGTCACTTAGCTGAACAGACAGACACAAATTTCAGACTCTCTGATTGGCGGACACTGACAAAGTGAGAAATACCACCGCAGCTTCAGGGCAGCAGGTAACTCGTATAGTTCGACACAGGTTATGGGAAAACCCGGCTACGCTTGGCCGTTGGTCGGAAGCATGTAGGAATTAGCCGCCTTTGCTTTACTTTGCAAGTCTTCTGACTTGTTTGTTGCGGCCCTCCACAAATTCCTTTCCTGTGGTAAACTCTTCACTTTAGAAAAGCACTTGCAACCTACGTCCTCAATTATTTGCGGTATGTATTCCAGTCTCTGTCTTCCTCTACAGTTTTTGCCCTCTCTAGTGTCATGGAAGTCATTCCCTCACGTCTTAACAGATGTCCTATCATCCTGTACCTGCTCCTTACCAGTGTTTCCCACATGTACTTTTCCTCTCCGAATCTGCGCAGAACTTCCTCATTCCTTATCTTATCAGTCCACCTAATTATTAACATTCGTCTGTAGCACCAATCGAAAATGCTTCGATTCTCTTGAGTTTCGATTTTCCCGCAGTCCATGGCTCACTACCATACAATGCTGTACTCGAGTCGTACATTCTCAGAAATTTCTTCCTCAAATTGAGGCCGATATTTGATATTAGTAGACTTCTGTTGGCCATGAATGCCCCTTTTGCCAGTGGTAGTCTGCTTTTGATGTCCTCCTTCCTCCGTCCGTCATTGGTTGTTTTACTGCCTCGGTAGCAGAATTCCTTAACTCATCTACTTCGTGACCATCAATCCTGATGTTAAGTTTCTCGCTGTTCTCATTTCTACTAGTTCCCATTACCCTCGTCTTTCTTCGATTTACTCTCAATCCATAATCTGTATTCATTACACTGTTCATTCCGTTCAGCAGATCATGTAATTCTTCTTCACTCAAGATAGCAATGTCATCAGCGAATCGTATTGTTGATATCCTTTCACGTTGAATTTTAATTCGACTCCAGAACATTTCTTTTCATTGTTTCCTCGATGTACACACTGAACAGTAGGGGCGAAAGGCTACATCCTTGTCTTACATCCTTTTTATTACGAGCACTTGGTTCTTCGTCGCTAACTTTTATTAATCCCTCTTGGCCCTAGTACATATTGTTAATGACCCGTCTCTCCCTATAGCTTACCCCTGCTGTTTGCAGAATTTAGAACATCTTGCACCATATTACATTGTCGAGCGCTTTTTTCTTTTAAATTCTGATTCTAGTACTGGATCCTCCATCTCTTCTAAATCCACTCCTGCTTCTTCTTCTATTACACGAGACAAATCCTATGAAAGTGTCTTGATTTTTCTTTGGCCTTGCTTCCATTATCAACCGCAACGTCACAATTGCCTCTCTTGTTCTACATTTCCTAAAGCCAAACTGATTGTCATCTAGCGCATCCTCAATTTTGATTTTCATTCTTCTATATATTATTCTTGTCAGTAACTTGAATGCATGAGCTGCTAAGCTCATTGTGCTATAATTCTCGCACTTGTCAGCTCTTGCCGTCAGCGGAACTGTGTGGATGATGCTTTTCCGAAAGTCAGATGGTATGTCCCCAGACTCACACATTCTACACACCAACGTGAACAGCTGTTTTGTTGTCACTTCCCCAATATTTTAGAAATTATGACGGAATGTTACCTATTCCTTTTGCCTTATTAGATCTTAAGTCCTTCAAATCTCTTTTAAATTCTGATTCTGTACTGGAACCCCTTATCTCTTCTAAATCGACTACTGTTTCTTCTTCTATCACATGATACAAATCTTCCCCCTCAGAGAGGCTTTTTAGTCTATTCTTTTTACCTACCAGCTCTCTCCTCCGCATTTAACAGTGGAATTCCCGTTGAACTCTTAATGCTATCACCCTTGCTTTTAATGTAACATAAGGTTATTTTGACTTTCCTGCATGCTGAGCCTGTCCTTCCCACAATCATTTATTTTTCGATGCCTTCACATTTTTCCGGCAGCTTCCCTGCGCTTCCTATTTACTACATTCCTCAGCGGCTTGTATTTCTGTACTCCTTAGTTTCCTGCAACATTTTTGTACTTCCTCCTTTCATCGATCAATTGAAGTATTTCTTCTGTTACCCATGATTTCTCCGCTGTTACCTCCGTTGTACCTATGTTTTCCTTCGCAACTTCTGTGATGACCCTTTCTTGGAGATGTCCATTCCTCTTCAACTGTTCTGCCTACTGAGTTATTCCTTATTGCTGTATCTGCAGACGTAGCGAACTTCACCCGTATGTTATTTCTTAGTACGTTCGTGTCCCACTTCTTTGCCTATTGACTCTTCCTGACTAATGACTTAAACTTCGGCCTACTCTTTATCACTACTGTGTTCTGATCTCAGACTGTTCCTGCTCCTGGGTACACCTTACAATCCAGTATCTCTGATTTCGGAATCTGTGTCTGACCACGATGTAATCAAACTGAAATCTACCTGTATCACCCGGCCTTTTCCTAGTATAGCTCCTTCTCTTGTGATTCTTGGACAGGATATTCGCTATTACCGACTGAAACTTGTTACAGAACTCAATTATTCTCCTCTATCATTCCTTGCTCCTTCCTCTACAACTGCATTCGAGTCCCCCACGACTATTACATTTTCATCCCCCTCTACATACTATTACCCTCTCAGTATCCTCTTACACTTTGTCTACCTCTTCATCTTCAGCTTGCGAAGTCGGCATGTACACCGGAACTATTTTTGTCGGTGTTGGTTTGCTGTCGATGCTGATTGGAGCAAGCCTGCCACTGAATTGTTCATAGTAACACACTCCCTGCCTTACCTTTCTATTCATAACGAATTCTACTCCCGTTATACCATTTTCTGCTGCTGTTGATATTAGCCTATACTCATATGGCCAGAAATCATTGTCTTCTTTCCACTTCACTGACCCCTACTATATCTCGATTGAGTCTGCATTTCCCGTTTAAGGTTTTCTAGTTTCCCTACCAAGTTCAAGTTTCTATCATTCCACGCCCCGACTCGAGGAACCTTATCCTTTCGTTGATTATTCAAAGCTTTTTCTCATGGTAACTTCCCCATTGGCAGTCCCCACTCGGAGATCAGAATGGGGACTATTCCGGAATCAATTGCCGGTGGAGAGATCATCATGACACTTCAATTACAGCCCACATGTCCTGTGGATACGCGTTGGGTGTCTTTAATGCAGTGGTTTCCATTGCCTTCTGCATCCTCATGCTGTTGTTCATTGCTGATTCTTCCACCTTTAGCGGCAGATTCCCACCACTAGAGCAAGAGAGTGCCCTGAACTTCAATCCGCTCCCCCGCCCTCTTTGACAAGGCCGTTGTCAGAAAAAGGGTGACGTCTTATGTCGGAAGACTTCGACGTCCTCTGTCCCGGGACAGAGGACGTTATGATTATGAATCAAATACGCTACCCCCTTTCCTTTTTTAGACCATAGTCAAATAATCATGTAATATAAGCTGCAAATTGATCAAAGAATTAATTATGATAGCAGAATAATAAATAAAAGGAGAAAGGAAAAATAAAACCGTGAATGTAGCCGATAAAACACCACCATGGTCACATGATATGTATGAACAAATATTTTTATATGATGTTTAGTGATTTTTTAATTTTTGTAACGTTGTGGTTTTTATATATTTTTATTGTTTGTAAAAGAATCTAAAAGCAGAAGGAAAACTAAACCAAATTACATTCGAAATAGCAAACTAAGAAAAATTCCAATCTGATTGCAAGGACTGTAGACACTCATGTGTATCTATACTTCATCCACACACGTTTTACAATAGGAAAGGAGTCATGCTGAGTCAAAACACAAAACAAAACGAACAGGTGTACCAGAAGAGGACAAGCAAATCAGATGGGAACATACATAACAAAGAAAAACACTTACCAGAAAATTAATTTAAACAACACCTTGCCAACGGAAAACCAGATTCAACGTGTTGGCGAAGAGGTCTAGATATCGAGGCATGTCCAGTAGGCAGTGATCATGTACCGCGTGAAGTTCATGTGATCTTCCCCCTCGTCTTCTACAACGTAATGAACGAAGTGTCCCAGGAACCACCACCGTGGACAGAAAGAAGGATCTGGGCGCAATATGATGTCCGTAGTGAATGCAGACTCAGAAGATCGAGTAAGGAAGGCCAGTTGGGTCCTGATCCAAGACCAGTTCACCATATAACCTCTACAAGTAAAGCGATGTCGTATCGTATCTGGAGACGTATAACGACTACATATATCAGTGTCACTAAGCCCAATACGGAAAAATCGCTCGTTTGTTGGCATCAAGTTATTTACTACCTTATACGACGAGGACGCTAAACACATTGGTAAAATCGGAAGACTGATATTAAACCAAACTGTCGTCCGGGTTTTTTGCGGCGATTCTCCTTCAACGAGGTTCGTGCAATGGACTGCTTCGCAACGAGTCTTTAGAAATTTCATGGCGAGGAGAGACCTCCATAAGATGTGAGCCAATAAATAGCTCACCACAAGATAAAAATCACGGATGTGTTCTATAATTTATGCGACCAACATAAATAAGGGGTTCAGGATTTGAACAGAGAAATAAAAGAGACGTGAATGTGTGAGTTTCTTGAGTCATCGTCAAATTTGTACGACGTACATGTAGCATTAGCTCCTTCCTTTGTAAATCAGTCAGGTTCAGCCCCCCAAAGGAGCGATGCTTCGTGATCTCCTGGTCGCCTCATACCTTAGGCGAAAGATATGTCTTTTCCATAAGAAACGACCAGACAATTGTAATTTCTTCGATATCATCGAGGGAAGCGGATATACTTGGCCACGTAATTAACTTTGCATGGGACATATGTATCCAGTATTCGGACATTCTGGACCAGAGTAGGAGAACGCCTTTGATGATCTAGTATCGCACCTTGAATACTTTCCGTAACAGACTTCCAGATGAGCCCCACAATTTTGAGTGGACAACTATCAATGATGGTACCGAGAGACGTATACCGATCCAACGCAGTGGCCCATGGAACAACCACGTCATGAAACCCTCTCAACGGAAGATGCTTGCATGTACCGTCACTAAGTTTAGCTCCGACTAAAATCATCGTTTACAGCCTTCAGTTGAGGTATCTAAGCAGGATTGCTGAGTACAACCATCACGTCATCCGCGTATGCACGAACAGCTATAGTCCCGCCGGAAAGCATCCAACCTGTCAGCTGGGATGCTAGCATCCGAAGTACGGGCTCCAGAGACAACACAAACGAGGTCATTGACAGCGGGCTTCCTTCAGGCAGTCCCCTGCGGGTATTTATTGCGGGCGTCAGTAGGCCCTAAAAACCACCTAAGCCGAAATACCCGTAAATAGATTTGAGAGCACTCAATGTGTGTCAGCAGTGAAATCGACTGCCTCCAGAATCCGAAGCAGAAAGTCGTGATTAACACCGTCAAATGCTTTATCGAAGCACGGACATGACAGCAGCAACCGAAACCATGTTATGGCACTCGTCTATAAGGGTAAGAATTGTACGCCCTGGTAAGCAGCTTTGATGTTCTGCAATAATCGTCTCCATCAGAGCCGCCATCCTACTATTAACTGCCCTCGCCACACTCTTGTATTCAAAGTTTAACAAAGTAAGTGGGCGAAAGCTGTCAGGGGCAGCCGGTCCAGTGCGTTTCGGGATTAAAACAATTTTTCCCATTTTGAACGAGGTCGGCACTACTCTACCCTGTAACACTTCATTCAAAAGGGAGGTAAAGGTAGCACCCACCAACGGAAAAGAAGCGCACGTAAAATTCCTTCGGAAGATCATCTAGACCCGGGTGTTTCTAAGAAGGCGATCCCACAATAGATTTGTATACTTCGTCAGGCTGAAAGGCAGTTAAGAGCGTTGCATTACGTGCAGCTGTAATTGTCGTATCCAAGATGCTGATAAGTAAGTCGTAAAAGGTTTCATTGGACTCATCGATGAGCCGGCCGCTGTGGTCTCGCTGTTCTAGGCGCGCAGTCAGGAACCGTGCGACTGCTACGGTCGCAGGTTCGAATCCTGCCTCGGGCATGGATGTGTGTGATGTCCTTAGGTTAGTTAGGTTTAAGCAGTTCTAAGTTCTAGGGGACTGATGACCACAGCAGTTGAGTCCCATAGTGCTCAGAGCCATTTGAACCATTTTTTTGACTCATCGATGTCATAGATGTCTACATAGTACTGGTGTAAGGTATGCACTATGTCAGCTTGCGCCTTTACGATACGTCCATCATTTGTCGTGAGAGAATGAATGCAAGCGCGTCGACGACGGGTCTGATGCCGAACCAATGCCGTCACCAATGAACGCAGCTTCGTTCGAATTTTCAAACCTTCCACTTGCGTTCTCTTCAAGGTCAACAATTTTGCCTTTACACGCCCACCGTACGCAATTCGCAGAGGGGCGTGATCCGAAGCAGCATCAAGTTCACTCAGGATGGAATAGTAATACTCATAAGTTCTCCGAAAGCCTCGCGCTTTGGCAACACAGGAAAGTATCAAAGTTTGGCTGAGCCTCGGTGTTACTAGCTGTGTCCAACAGTCAAGGGTGGAAAAGTATTTCCCAGTGGACCGTAGAGTACGCACCCACACGACTCGCATCACATCATCCAGAGAGGAGTCAGCTAGGTGAGCGACGTTTAGCATCCACGGAAGGCGATACAATTTCACTGGTTGCCGTTCAAGACTGAGAGTTGTGGCCAGAGCACAGTGATCCATAAGGAAAACTGCGATGACTTCAACAGTAAGAATACTATCGTTCAGGCAGTTTGATAAGCAAAACCTATCTATCTTCTACTAGAAGTCGCAGTAAAGTACGTAAATTTAATTGACCTCGGATACTTATTCATCAAGCCTTTTAGGGGTAAGGAGCGGACCAATTCATGTATTTCACGGGAGAAATTAAAATTTGAAGATTGTTCTCCAGGACGCAATACTTTTTTGAAAACACCACCCAACAGAATACCCGGAGGACTCTTACGCAACAGATAAACAATATCCTCTTTATAAAAACGCGAACGAACCACTGTGCGACCAGTGCCAGAAGGGGCATATAAAAGAACCAAGGTAAGCTTAAAAGACAACCTATGCCCCTGCCAGAATCCAACATTTCCACCTCAGCAATAGGAATGCCTTCGTTAAAAATATAAGGCGATCCCCGTAGAATATTCTGGTGTTACACTGAAGATCATACGAAAAGCAGCTAAGGAGAAATTGCTGAATAACACCTCCTGTAAGAAGACTATGTCCGCACATGTATCATAAATGAACTGACGCAGCGAAGCCAACCGCAATTCTGATTCCACACAATTAACGTTCAAGGAAAGGAACGTGTAGGCTTGGGTCATTTATCACAGCTATACAGGGGTGCACGGAACGTATTGAGCAGAATTAGGTAGACAGCTTAGCGTCAAGGTCCATTGCAGAGTACACAGATAAATTAGACATCGGGGGACCAGAACCCCCATCATCACAACCTTTTTTCTGACACACATGCATTAATCATTGTTCCATAGATCATGAATACAACGATGTGGAACGTGTCACTTTGACGAAAGTTTTCTTTACACAAAATATATTTTTTTCACAGTTACTACTTCATATCTCAGAATTTTTCTACTGAGTAGAAGGAGTTGTGATTCCGAAATTCTTTTAATTTGCTTTTAAATGCTGGTTGGTTATATGTCAGACTTTTAATACTGTTTGGCAAATGACCAAAAATTTTTGTGGCAGCATACGAGTATTTCATTCCTTTCTGTGCCAAAGTGAGATTTAATCCAGAATAGTGAAGATCATCCTTTCATCTACTGTTGTAGCTGTTAATTTTGAAATGGAATGGGTTATTAATGACAAATGTCATAAGTGAATATATGTATTACGAGGGTGCTGTGAATATCCCAAGTTGCTTAAAAAATCTCTGCAAGGTGATCATGGGTGGGCTCCAGCTATTATCCTGATTACACGGTTTTGTGCAATGCATACTTTCTCTCTTTGTGAGAAATTGCCCCAAATTATGATGGCATATTAAATCAGTGGGTGAAAATAAGCATAGTAGACAAATTTATTGATATGGTTATCACCAATATTTGCAATGACCCAAATAGCATAAGTAGCTGAACCTAACTGGTTAAGCAGATCATATAAGTGTTTCTTTCAATGAATTTCTCATCAGTGCAAACACCCAGAAATTTTGAGTATTGTGCCTTATCAACAGACTTCTGTTCATAGTCTATAATTATCAATGGTGTTATGCCCTTTAGTGTACAGAATTGTATAAACTGTGTTTTCTCAAAATTTAGTAAGAGTTCATTCGCAGAGAACCACTCAATGATTTTCTGAAAGACATTATTTGCAATTTCCTCAGCTGATTCTTGCTTGTTGGGTGTGATTACTATAGTTACATCATCAGCAAAAAGAACTAGCTTTGCATCTTCATGAATATAGAATGGCAAGACGTTAATATAGTGTATGTTAAAAACAATAAGGAAACCAAGACTGAACCTTGTGGGATACCATTCTTGATACCTCCTCCGTTAGAAGCTTCTGCTGGTTTTTGCCGACTATCTGTACTGTTAATTTCAACCTTCAGCATTCTTCCAGTAAGTATGAATTAAACCATTTGTGCACTGTCCCACTCATTCCACAATACTTAAGCTTATCTACAAGAATTTCATGATTCACACAATCAAAAGCCTTTGAGAGATCACAAAATATCCCAGTAGGTGATGTTCGGTTATTCAGTGCATTTAACATTTGATCAGAGAAAGCATATATAGCATTTTCTGTTGAAAAGCATTTCTGAAAACTAAATTGACCCTTCGTTAGTACTTCATTTTTACAAAAATGTGATGCTACTCTTGAATACAATATTTTTTCAAGTATTTTGGATAAAGAAGTGAGATAGGTTGGTAGTTGTTAGCATTATATGTATCCTCTCTTTTATGCAATGCTTGAACAATAGCGTATTTCACTGGAAATATGCCCTGTTTCAGTGATCTACTACATATGTGGCTGAGAATCCTACTTACTTGTTGGGAACAAGCTTTTAGTACTCTGTTGGAAATGCCATCAATTCCATGTGGGCTCTTATTTTTGAGTGAATTTATTATTTTCCTAATTTCAGCATGAGAGGTGGGTTGAATTTCAAATTTATCAATTTGCAGAGGTATTGCCTCTTCCAAATACTGCCTTGCAATTTTCTAATGAATAACTGGATAATATTTTCTCTACAACACTTAAAATGATTATTAAAAATGTTTTCTACTTCCGACTTCTTGTTGAAAAACTTTTCATTGTGTTTGATACAAATACAGTCTTCCTGCGCTCTCGGTTGCCCTGTTTCCCTTTTAACAATATTCCAAATTGTTTTAATTTAATTATCAGATGTGATAATCTCAGACAAAATACAGTCTTCTGGACTTTTTAGTAACTTTTCTTAATACAGTGCATAGCTTTTATAATGTTTCACTATTTCGGGAACATTACTGCTCCTAGCTAAAATACATTTCCCTTTTCTGTTTAAAAGATATTTTTATCCCTTTATTACCCATGGCTTTTTATATGGTTTCTTCCAATTATATTTCACTGTTTTCTTAGCGAAACTGTTTTCAGATGTACTCACAAAGGTATCATGAAATATGTTCAATTTTATATTAACATCATGTTACCTGTACACCTCATCCCAGTCTAACTGTTGCAAGCTTTAACTAAAAGCCGGCCGGTGTGGCCGAGCGGTTCTAGGCGCTTCAGTCTGGAACTGCGCTGCTGCTACGGTCGCAGGTTCGAATCCTGCCTCGGGCATGGATGTGTGTGATGTCCTTAGGTTAGTTAGGTTCAAGTAGTTCTAAGTTCTAGGGAACTGATGACCTCAGATGTTAACTCCCATAGTGCTCAGAGCCATTTGAACCATTTATCTAAAATTTTAAATTATTAAATTGTTAATTGAACGCACTATTTTGGAGGACTGTTTTGCATTACTGTATGGAGCTATATCATATACTGTAACTAATTGTGTATCATGATAGATTTCTTGCGTGTATAGGCTGTTTCTGTCAGCTACGTGGCATGGCACCCTCTGCAGACGGCGGTGTGGGAGGGGTCAAAACAAGGGGTCATGTACTGCAGATCCCATCACCAGGGCGGAAGCATTCAGTGGAACTACCAATACAACACATGATACATGGTCACTAAATTTATTCTGCTCAAGACTTGTTATAGGCGGCTAATTCGAGACACTTTCGGCGGCTGAAGACGAAGGATCAGGAGGTCATTGCGTTGTCTCATACTGTAATGGAGGAGACAAAGGCGAAGGGGGGGACTCCACTCTCTCTCCACACACAGGTAGCTCAGGAGGAGACACTTTGCGAGCAGGAGGGAAGCCGAAGATAACTTCTTTGCCACTCAGTACCACGGATGGAAGGCATCGTAGCATCGAGAGGAGCAGGCGACACAATCGATGCGGAGAAAGTTGTGGCAGAAGGAACAGCCAAATCCTCACTGTCACCACCTTGAGTGCGACGTCCCTTGTTTGTCACTGTTACGGGTTCTGTCCTGGAGGCAACAGGATTCTGAACCTGTCGCGGAGGTAAAGGCGGAAATTCAGTTACACGATTATCAGAAATGACTTTTTGTTCATTTTGATCATAAGCAGAAGTAGGTCCGATGTCGGAAGTGGAAGGAACAATAAGAGCAACCGTTGATTTTCGACTCTGCATTAATGACGGCTTTAAAACAAAAACCCTCCACAGGCAATTACATAGAACGTGTCCACTTTCATTACATAGGAAGCAGGTTCCCTCTTGACCAGTATTCATGACACGAACGCGATAGCCACACACTAGTAAATGTGGTGGAATATTACGTTTGACACGCTTTCCACGGAACGAATTCCACTATAACACTGTAATCTGTGTCGAGTAGACGAACGTTCACGACGGACGTTTTGCTCGTTACTATTAGGAGTCAATATGTCCTCCGGCGAGAGGTTGAACAAACGTTGGCATAGTCAATTTTAGCGTCTGCGAGTGACACCATACTAACGGAACTATCGTGATGCTTGACCGGGACTTTAGAACTATGTCGTGACATTAATCTTTCACCGTGAAGGGGATCCATAAGTTTCACTTGAAACACGTACTCGTCTGCGTCAAAATTAGCGGTGTGCGCCTGATCAGAGTTCACATGAATTGTATCGACAAGCAAATCGTGGATTTCTAGAGACCCGGGCTGCACATGTCGCGTTGTTGTATTGAAGCTTACAGTACCTATTCGTGGAATACACGTTGAAACCATGGTAGCCACAGCGGAGAGGCCGATGCCGTTGCGAGTAGACGAACAGAAACAGACAGTAGAGGCGGAGCGGAGGCGCTATGACTCACTCGGCAGGCAGAACAACACCAACGAGGAAAACTTCATACAAGCGACGCTGCGGCAAGTAAAATAAACAAAAACCTTCCCGCTCGGCGCTCGAAGTGAAACTAGCGACCCCTAGACCACGGTCTTCGCTACGGTATCCAAAACCGGATATACTATGACCAATTTTCAGATGCAAATATGATTATCATGGGTGTTTTTTAACTTCCGTGATATCTATGTTAGTGAACATAGGGGCTTGTATGAAAGGACCACGTACGAATTAGTACAATAGGTTATCTACGATGGAGAGGAAGTAAAGGAAAAAATTACAGGCAGTCTAAGGTAGCTTCGATTTTGGAATACATTGACCAGTCTACACTTGCACCACAACTCACAACTACCATTCGATTTCTCCTCAATATTTCAAAAACACAGTGAATTTTTGACCACCCAGAAATAAACACACTGACCAAAAATTTTGCTATGCGCTTTATTAAGCCTAATAAAGGAGAACATTGGTGTGGTACATGAATCAAACAGTACATCATCAACATTATAAAAATAATGGAAGGTGCTACGATGGACCACTAAACATGATTCTAGATTTAATTGAGTATAATACTTTAAATTTCATCCGTCTTAAACCTAGATCCTCGTTTCTAAGCATCCATTGCAGATAGCACCAAGGTATCGACTTCTCATTTATTGAGTCAACGTATCTGGAACTTTGACCAAACTACATTTCTCGTTTCCGGAGATATTTGACAAATATATGCTACACCTGAATCACAGCCTGAACCACAATAGGTTGCAGTTTGAGCAATATATGACTAACTTCGTTTTTCTTAGGTGATGGCTCACTAACAATTACCAGTCAACCTTCGTCTGTGTACCGATACTTAATGTTTGTATTGAAACTTCCTTGCTGATTACAACTGTGTGCCGGACCTATGCCTTTCACGGGAAAGTGCTCTACCGTCTGAGCTATCCAAGCACGACTCACCCCCCGTCCTCACAACTTTACCTGTGCCAGTACCTCGTCTCTTTTACCTTCCAGACTTCACAGAAGCTCTCCTGCGAACCTTGCACAATGTTTGTATTTCTTAGATCCACACTGTTATTGGTATCAACGCCGTTTAATAAACTGTTTATGCACAAACCAGGGTAACAGTAATCAGAGGTCAAAGGAACCCCGAAACAGAGAAGTAATGCACATGACCTCAGAAATCTTAATATTGTCAGAAATATACACGTTAACAAAAAGGCAATCAGCGTCCGATTTTGAGAATTAGTCGAGCAATGTACATAATATAGCTGGAAACACCGATGGCTTTGCATTAAATTATATCGACTGACTTTTCACAATCAGATTTTGATACCCTTTTTCATATAAAATAATGAGTCGCAACAGGTTCTACAACTTTTGCGAAAGAAAATCGGCACTATATGGTGCCATCAAGCCTATATTGATGGAATTTTACCACCCAACTGACAGGCAGCAGAAAGCTATAAATGTTTGGGGGTAATAGTTGTCAAATTATCCACGGCAGTCACAGCATATCCGGTTTACAGGGGTCATTAAACATACGTATACAAAAATTATCCAAGACAACGATAGAGTAACCATTTACATCTTTAAAAAGAGGAAAATAACCGAAGTATGTAAGTGGAAACGCCCCCTCTATCAAACCAATAGTCTGTTCTTAAGTTATTCATTATTACCATGTTTTCAAATAACATGAATTCCTAAAATTAATACATCCCTCACGCCGCGATCCATCAGATTATACTGTTGGGACGATTGTAAAACTATTTATTTTAAACAACATGGCGGATTGTTGTTGTTGTTGTGGTCTTCAGTCCCGAGACTGGTTTGATGCAGCTCTCCATGCTACTCTATCCTGTGCAAGCTTCTTCATCTCCCACTACCTACTGCAACCTACATCCTTCTGAATCTGCTTAGTGTATTGACCTGTTGGTCTCCCTCTACGATGTTTAACCTCCACGCTGCCCTCCAATGCTAAATTTGTGATCCCTTGATGCCTCAAAACATGTCCTACCAACCGATCCCTTCTTCTAGTCAAGTTGTGCCACAAACTTCTCCCCAATCCTATTCAATACCTCCTCATTAGTTACGTGATCTACCAACCTTATCTTCAGCATTCTTCTGTAGCACCACATTTCGAAAGCTTCTATTCTCTTCTTGTCCAAACTGGTTATCGTCCATGTTTCACTTCCATACATGGCTACGCTCCATACAAATACTTTCAGAAACGACTTCCTGACACTTAAATCTATACTCGATGTTAACAAATTTCTCTTCTTGAGAAACGCTTTCCTTGCCATTGCCAGTCTACATTTTATATCCTCTCTACTTCGACCATCTCAGTTATTTTGCTCCCTAAATAGCAAAACTCCTTTACTACTTTAAGTGTCTCATTTCCTAATCTAATCCCCTCAGCATCACCCGATTTAATTTGACTACATTCCATTATCCTCGTTTTGCTTTTGTTGATGTTCATCTTATATCCTCCTATCAAGACACTGTCCATTCTATTCAACTGCTCTTCCAAGTCCTTTGCTGTCTCTGACAGAATTACATTGTCATCGGCGAACCTCAAAGTTTTTACTTCTTCTCCATGAATTTTAATACCTACTCCGAATTTTTCTTTTGTTTCCTTTACTGCTTGCTCAATATACAGATTGAATAACATCGGGGATTGGCTACAACCCTGTCTCACTCCTTTCCCAACCACTGCTTTTCTTTCATGCCCCTCGACTCTTATAACTGCCATCTGGTTTCTGTAAAAATTGTAAATTGCCTTTCGCTCCCTGTATTTTACCCCTGCCACCTTCAGAATTTGAAAGAGTGTATTCCAGTTAACGTTGTCAAAAGCTTTCTCTATGTCTACAAATGCTAGAAACGTAGGTTTGCCTTTTCTTAATCTTTCTTCTAAGATAAGTCGTAAGGTTAGTATTGCCTCACGTGTTCCAACATTTCTACGGAATCCAAACTGATCTTCCCCGAAGTCCGCTTCTACCAGTTTTTCCATTCGTCTGTAAAGAATTCGCGTTAGTATTTTGCAGCTGTGACTTATTAAACTGATAGTTCGGTAATTTTCACATCTCTCAACACCTGCTTTCTTTGGGATTGGAATTATTATATTCTTCTTGAAGTCTGTGGGTATTTCGCCTGTCTCATACATCTTGCTCACCAGATGGTAGAGTTTTGTCATGACTGGCTCTCCCAAGGCCATCAGTAGTTCTAATGGAATGTTGTCTACTCCCGGGGCCTTGTATACAGTACTATCAGTTTATTATAAAAATGACAATGAAATAATAAAAGTAGCTGCAGCATAATAAATTACGCCAAGGTATTTATTTCTGTTTTATTTACAGTTCTTAAACAGCATATAAACGTAACTACATATTACACTGAAATGCTGTAACAAAAGACAAAACAAGAGGAATCAACAAAAAATTCGAAGATATTTTCGGAACCAAGAGAAAATATCGATCTAATGTGATATGTTGTACAGGATTATTCAAAAATTAAGAACAGATTTCAGTTGCTTATTACAGGCAAACTGAAGAAGATAGAAAAACATTACGCATGCCACTAGATCGAGGAAGGTTCCGACTATACCATATACTCAACTTGAGCACCAAGGATTTTTCGATAAACATCGAACGGTAGTGCATTTCATTTCATGCACTAATCAACAGATCCCTGCTCATTAAATCGATAGCATCAGCATTTCAATTTCTCAGTTTCAACAACATCTTGTTGTCCACGTCTTTGAATCAAACTATATGGAATGACGTTGTTAAGATACTGCCACACCTCAAGATGAAACTGAAGCGGGGCGCAGTCATGCATGATAATGAAATCACTGGAACATCGTGAAGTTGAGGAAATAACCAGATTTGCAGCGTATTTAGGTGCAATATGTCTGTCATAGTTTTCTCAGCTAAGACAAACGTCAATAAACTTCGTGACAGAAAAGGAACAAAACACACTCAATTTCGGCGAGTCTCTTGCACCTTCGATGACACGAGGGTGTTGTGACCTCTAAATTCTTACATTAAGACCGTTTGCTGTGCGCGATAGAGCAAACGTCGATTGGTCCGAAAAGATGAGTCTCTCAACAAAAGTGTCCTTTGCCATATCCTGAAGAACTTCTAGACCCTTCTGTTACCGCCACCGCAGTTGCTGCGTTAGCATCCTGCGAAAGACACACGCCAAAAAGAGTTTTGCATCAGCTCGGTTCTGAGAGTTCCGGAACCTGTAAAGAAAATTGTAATAGAGATCAACATAAACATAATTTCCGCCCCCTTTATTGTTCATGAAAACAACACATTGCATGTTTTACCACGAGATCTTCAGATTGCTGTATACAACGGTACCTCTAATATTCAGTAGCACGTTCTCTTGTATTGATGCATGCCTGTATTCGTTGTGGCATAGTATCCACAAGTTCATCAAGGCAGTGTTGGCCCAGATTGCCCGACTCCTCAATGGCGTAGAATTTTTTTCTTCTAATACGAAGCTGCATTCACTATGATGAGGAATACTGTTATTCTCAGATCTAATCTGTTTTTATACCACTTCTTATCTTTGGGTGGATGTTCAGACATTATTTACTTTGGTATGTTTTCTTTTAATGCTCATGTGCCAAGTTAATGTTTTTAAGGATATTCTCATTTTTTTCATTTATTTACTTATGTCATAATTCCTGTAATACTCATGTATATGCTTATTTCTATTCCTGTGTGAAGCCTGTATTACTACAAACGTTATTTGTATTATCATGTTCTGTACTATAATGATGCTTTCTTTACCTTTGTAATTGTATTCTTATGCTTTAAAACTGTAACTGTATTGACGCCAGTTCTCCAAATTAGGTAAATAGTAGGGACTCATTTTACTGCGCACATTTGTCTGTTGGTCATACTGTCTCAATGATTATATGATTGTGTTAGTGTTTGCAAGTGTGTTGATAATCCAGCAAGCGACTGGTTAACAGTATTGCTGGTTGCAAGGATATTGCAAAAAAATTAGTGCACAAGTGGTGGTTCATGGACTTGCTACATCATCCTCAAGACTCTTTAACTGTCATTGTGCACCCGCACAGTCACAACGGATGGCTGCTGGCCACCTCTACAAGGACTACAGAGGGTCTGCACTTTTGGTGGCCCATTGCCACCATAATCTCTACAAGGAATACTGTGGGTCTGCTCTGTGGTGACCTAAGAATTTACCAATATTCTTCAAGACTTCGATTGACTCTGCTGCGGGCCTGCTCTGTTGTGACCCATTATCAAATGGTTCAAATGGCTCTGAGCACTATGGGACTCAACTGCTGAGGTCATTAGTCCCCTAGAACTTAGAACTAGTTAAACCTAACTAACCTAAGGACATCACAAACATCCATGCCCGAAGCAGGATTCGAACCTGCGACCGTAGCGGTCTTGCGGTTCCAGACTGCAGCGCCTTTAACCGCACGGCCACTTCGGTCGGCTTGTGACCCATTATCAATCTTCATGTCAAGAGTCAGCACTGTGTTTCCGTTGTGCAGGACAACACTACTTCCTCAAGACTGCATGGTGGTCCACTACTTACGTACTTGTGCATTTTCTTTTACTGCTCAGTCTTTGTGCATAAAAATGTGATAGACTTCCCTTCTGATGAATGATTAGGACTGTTTTTAGGAACTGTGAGAACAATTTTCGCCTTATGGACCATCAGTAGGCTACTAATTGTGTGCGTCTTATCTGTTTGATATTATTAACATAAGAATTTTAACAACGTAGTTTTGGCCACTGTCCAAAACACTTAGAAAATTTTTTGAGAGGAGCAGGGAGGCTATGTAAGTAGCCGGTTTATGTGTTTGTATGTTGGCAGCGCTATAGACTGCATTAATATCTCTGACAGCGCTTTGCGCTCTCGAAAAAGAGACTCTGTGGTAGGAGGGACTCGCTGTTGGCCGTTGTTAGCAGTGATGGAAGTTAGCAGTGTTAGCGCGAGCGGACGTCCTGGACGTGTGTCCATCATGGAGATATAGTATTTGTTGGACATGGATTGTAGAATAATGATTGATGTATCTACTAGTGTTTCGGAAATGGAATTACTGATGGCTATATAATTTTCATAACTGGATGTCATATGAATAAGATAAAATCTGCTAAATACATTGTTTGCTCTGCAACAAAAGCATTCCTTTGCTAAGCACATGTCTGTTAGTATTTAGAGCCTACAGTAGTTAGTTTATTCTTATTTAGCTGGCTTTATGTTTTCTGTATTTGCTGTAGTTCGTCTCATGAAGATTTTCGGTGAGGTAAAGGACTTATGAACAGTATGGGTTGTTGTTAGCATTTCTTCTAATTCAGGGCCATTCTTTTGTGTTAACTATTTGCAGTCGGACTGCGTTGCGTTTGCATATTGTGGGTCATAAATGTATAGAATATGTTTGAGCCGTATTTGTCAGGGATAATTCTTTAGGTCGGTGTAATGACAAAAACAGGTAAAGAGACAGTAGGTTCTATTTCACTCAGTAATTTCATCTCGTGGTAAAGATTAGAAGTTTCACTCAGCAGTTTAAGAACATTCAGTAAGCATTCAGCAGTTTAAGTAAAAAGAAAGAAGTTTCACCTACTCACTTATTTCATTTTAAGTAAAAACGAAGAAGTTTATTTCTACATATGTTCAAATTCATGTTCTGTTTTGTTTCCACTCTGCGAGACTACAGTTGAGCATTGAGCATACCCCTGAGAAACTGAACGCAGAGACCCATACGGAATCATGTGCAATATTAAGAAAAAGTTACGCAACGGAAACTATACAAGAGCTCAATTTAAACGGGGGCCAGGGGTAGCCCAGTTAAACATAAAATATGGGTACTGTAACCCACATCGGTATATTGAGATAGGTGTTTCATCAAACTACAAAATGAAACCAAAGGTCGCAATAAAAGCCTGTGTGGTAATAACGTGCCTTGATTCGAATCATTGAGTAGACAAACACATAAAGTGCACAAAGATTCAAATGTAATTAATCAAAAGCGATAATACCTTGAGATTTGGGAATGAAATGTTACAAGCAGCTATGTTCATGTTAACCTCCAAAGGCTGCTGAATTAATCAAAAGGTTAAAGAAAAACCCCAAGAAATTACACATAAGCATTAGTTCCATCGCCTAAGCGCGTGTTGAGTTTAATTAGGTGACTGTATTTATAATTTTAGAAAAGTAGGCTCTAACTGGGAACAAACGATTTTGCAGTAACTCGTCACGACAGATGTAAATGCTGCTCGTTATTATCATCGTTCTAAAACCCAAGTGCAGACGATGGTTTTAGTAATAGCTGATAGTTGTAAGCTGAGACCCATCAACTCTGATCAGCCGTCCTCCGTCTCTGCAACCCTAAGATTGGGGCATCTTTGCCTCTCACGATCCAGCACAAAGAAGTTCCCCCTTCTGGAGATGTAAGGCAAGGTATCTGCTCTCCCACTACAGATCTTGCTGGTCTGCCGGCACCTGGTTCTCGTTAGATAGTCACTGCAGACTTAACGAGTTCTGAACCATGAATAATTTATAACGATGGCACCCGTCTTCCTTCTCCCAAAGAACCTGCTGCGATTAACCAGTAATAGACACATCTCTCTTAGAGTTGAGGAGAAAGCATAGGCTCTCTCCCACTACGAGAGAAGTTTCACATTTTGTCAAATGATACCAGTCTCACCAATCCTTATGCCTGGTAGGTGAATGATCTTCGTGAACCTTTGAGAAACTCCTTTACAAATTTTCAACACTACTGGGTGCCTTTGAGTCCAACAGATTATTCTCGCTACGAGTTTTTTCCCATCCCCTCAGAGATCTTTGTCTTTCTAGAAAGCATTCTTTACGCTGCTTTTTACAATGGAAGTTAACATCTTAGAAAGTACCGTCACCATCCCTGTGTGGCACTCTTGACGTGGGACACCAACACTGACAATGTCGGTCCGTTCAGTGTTTACCTCTCTCTGGAGTCTGTCTTTCAGTGAGAGACAGTTTTACAGCTAGCTTGCGGTTGTAAACTAGCAGTCCTCAACTTGTCGCAGATTGTCAGTGAGCCCAGGGTAAAGAAAAACATTACTCGTATCTTTCAGCATACAGAAATTAAACTGAGAAGTACTTATTAGATTCGAAACCATTGGTTTTTGTTTCAGTGGCATCTACACTTCGTGCGTCGCTAGAAATTTGAACTCATCTGGAAGTCCAATTTGAAAAGTGGGTTAGTAATTACATTACGGAACAATTTTTTAAGAAAAACCGCCCCATAATACTTCAGCACATCGGCACATCGAAATTTTCTAAGTTTTAATTAATTACTGTGGCGGGACTGAAGTGTAGCACTGACTGTCTACATTGCAATAACGAAAAAGACGTTTCAATGATCAAGGCAGAGAGCTCTGTACACTCTGAAGCTAAGATTGTTACGAGACGTTTGTGGAATTAACTACCTGACTTTTTGTAGTAGTACCTAAAATCACTGAAAACGCAAAACAAAGGGGCAGAGTGTCTCTGAAATGATAAAGGATTTGGGATGTACATCATTAAAACAAAAGCGTTTTTCGTTGCCGCGGAATCTTCTCACGTAATTTCAATCACCAAATATCTCCTCCGAATACGAAAATATTTTGTTCAAGCAGTCCTACGTACATGGGGAGAAACGATCATCATAATAAAATAAGGGAAATGAAAGCTCGTACAGAAAGATATAGGTGTTCGTTTTTTCCAGCGCGCTGTACGAGATTGGAATAATGGAGAATTATTGTGAACATGGTTCGATGGAAACTATGCTAGGCACTTAAATATAATTTGCCGAGCATCCAAGTAGAGGTAGACAGGTGCTGCAGAGTTTCCCAGTTTTCAAGAGTCCCCTAAACTGACTGCAAACAGATTTCATATGAAAAGTACTCTTAGTAAAATATTTGCATACCCATCTACACACCTAAGTTGTGTATAGCACATCCAAGTGTAAACACAGGTGGGACTCCTTGTTTCAGCCCGTAACATGTCAGTATACAGCACTACAATTCACTGTCATCTGTACATTACACACATATGATAACTCGTTTCTCTTATAATTAATTTTGCTGCTCTGCATACAACCTGGCGTTTAGTGGATTTAGATTTTCATGTGAATTTAAAGCGATATTGTTGAAAATAAGTTTTAAAGATAACCAACAACGTTTAGTAAAGTAGATTGAGTAATTAGTGCATAGGTACGACCGACAGTAAAATGCTGAGACGAAATTAGATAGGAAAAGCTACGGGGAAGGCCATTGGAAACAAAAAGGTAATGAAGCTTCAAACGTAAAGGTGGAGGAGTTAGGTGTGTGCCCATGCCACCCAAGAACTAGACCCAGACAAGCTTGGGAGGATATTGTATGAAGAATGGTAAGCCAGGTGAAAGTACTGCATCACATTGTCTTGGATGTCTGTGACTTTCGTACCAGTTATAAGGACAGGTAGTACATATGGCTCCATAGCATATTACAACGTACTGAATCGGATAGAAGAGCTTAATTCGGTCAAAGTACAACAATGAGAAAGAAGGATCTCTGCTTCGATAAACCTTCTAACGCTTCCGGGTGTGGTATTCTGTATAACAGCGAATTCATGGATTAGTATTGCTTTTTCTGAATTGAAGGTACAAGTCGATTGGAAATTACCCGTAAATGTAGATGAAGACTACGGTTGTCTCATTTATTGTTACCTAGGAAAGGCCTCCTTTTTCATGTCCTAATACCATAATGTTGTAAATCAGTTAAGACTTTTGAGAAAGATAGTTAATCAGTTGAAAGAGTAGTAATTATTTGGTGTCAAAGATGTTGTTACTACAATTATTATGAATGTGTTGTCAATCTTTTCGCATGAGATATCTGTTTGAAGTAGGAACGTGTACCTCACTAACAAGGCAGCATTCCCAAAGGTCAATAAACGATCCTGCTGAAACGTGGCGGGTGTATGGAGGCAGTAAAATAGTGCAAAACGTGTTTTTTTGTTTGTGCTCAGCTTTAGTTTTAAGGGTTGGAACACACCCAAAAGGTAATTTGGTATATTAGGTTTAGAGGGATGTCTTCGAAACGATGATGCATGCGAAATATATTTCATACAAAAGTTGATAAATAGTTAATGTTACTGGCAACTGTATACTTAAAGTATCCCACAATTTAAAATTTTGCAAGATGCCCTAACACAATTAATTAATTCTGAAACATCAAAACATTCGCTACAACATAAATTAAAGAAACTTCTAAGCCACATACGTATTTGCGTGATAGAGTAAATTTCTGTAATAGCTATTTTTTTTAAATAAGCTGTAGAAAATGAGCTGTTTGAGTATATTCAACATACATAATTAAAATATCTAAACATTCATTACTACTCGAAATATTTATTTTACTTATATTCGTTTTATGTTTTAATTTTTTTGAAGTTTTACATTCACTGCTTCTTTGTTTTTAATTTTCCGTTGCACATATATGTATTTTGTTATGTGAAAGTAATAAGTAGCTCGTTATTGTGACAGAAAATAATTACAATAATGTTAATCTATAAGGAAATGCTTAAAACATAAAGTTCTTTTACACCAAGCATTTAAAAGTGACACAATTTCTTCACGTAATATACACGACGGAGAAGCCAATATAAAGTAAAATTCAGCGGGATTTCAAATGGTCACGGGCGATTCTCTTTATATTCTGATTTGTATCGGGCATATATCACTACATTGGTAAGCGTTGGCGAAGTATGTTATGTACTTGTGACTTCAACTTGATTACATTGTCTCTCAAGTGGAGATTGACATTACAATCATTCAACCTGAAATAGATCTGAAGATCTTCTTTCAAATTTCTCCCAATATCGAAAGGTGTACACGTCCCTGGACTGCATCTGTGCCACCGAGCTCTTTGCGATCACCAGCCGAACAAGATCCTCGTCCTCAGGTACGATGCTCTAAACCTTTCTTTCACCAGAAGAATCTAACAGTGGTAGATATTTCTCCATCACTGAGAAAGAAAACATCTTTCAAATGTCTTTTGACCTGGTCAGACGTTTGTTTATCATCTTTTCATGCTGTCACAAGGACATTTGGGGCTCCAAAAAGAGATTTTCAAATTCTTGGTCCAAACTCACCATTATTTCCATATTTTGTCTTAAAACTATGGAAAGGTGGGTAGTCAGTTTGAAACAAAAAGTTTTTAGCATCTTTCACGAAGACACGAAACATCTGGTGATTCAAAAGGGGATGATGGTGAAGGTACAGCAGTGGGATGTTTACTGCTTTCGATGCTGGAAGAACTGAGTGAGAAGATTTTTAAGATATAACTCTGTTGACTGACTGTGAAGCCAGTTACCACTTGAGAAACCATACAACGTAGCTACAGCCGAGAGTACAGAATCAGTTCTCTTCACCAACCAGTACACTGAAATATGCCTGATACAAGTTAAGATATTCTGGGGATGACCTGTGAAAATTTGAAATTCTGCTGAATTTGGTTTTATGTTGGCTTCTCCGTCGTGTACATGACGTGAAGATATTTCGTTCATTTTATGTGTGTGGCCTGAAGGATTAACATTATTATACTTATTTTCTATCTGAACAATAAGTTACTTAGTACATCGAATTAGTATATAACTCATATGTAAAAAGTAAAATAAAAAACAAGAAGAAAACGTAAAAAAGTTTAAAACAAGCAACAAATATAAGTTAATTATTTAAAGTAGTAAAGCATGCTTAGATATTTTAATTAGTTATGTTGAAAATGCTCCAGAAACACGTCGTCTACAACTTATTTTCCAAAAATTATGTTTCGGACACCAGCTTTATTACCTACTGATGTACGTAGGAGGAAGCTTCTTTCATTTATGTTGTAAAAAAAGTTTTCATTTTTCAAAATTATTTAATGGTGATAATGTACTCTGCAAAATTACAAATTTTTGCAAAATTTGGTTATGTAGTTTTCACCAACATTAATTAGATAACTTTTACTATGAAAATAATTTTTTATATGTTACAGTTTCGAAAATATCCTCTCTAAAGCCAAAATACCAAATCACTTTTTGGGATGCGTTTCACCTCCTAAAAGCTAAATTGGCAGAAACAAAACAAATACGTGTTGCCCTATATTGCCCTTTCTAAGCAATGGCGAAGGTTCATTAAGCTCGTTTTCTGACCATTGGGAACGTTCCCATGTAAATGTTTCTCTACTACGTTTTGATATGTTCCTGACCGACGACTGACAAGTGTTAGTACATGCGCTCTTGCCTAATTTTGTTGCTGATGTGCCGGTGGTGTGTGTGTGTGTGTGTGTGTGTGTGTGTGTGTGTGTGTCTGTGTGTGTGTGTGTGTATGTGTGCGTGTACGTTTGTTCGTGTGTATACCGTGTTGTAAAGGCGATTTTCTGGATCTACTGAAATCAAATATTCAGAGTGCAGTTGCAGCTTTTAACTGTATTTCCAGAAAAATCAACTCTTCTATCTGCGGAAGTTGCTAGTAGGACACGGTAAATAAATCTGTATCAGTTCATACTTGTACGTCAGGAGTAAAATAGGGAAGTCAGAGACAAGTTATTCCTTTCTAATCGCAGTCGTTGGTAATAGAAACCTATTTCAATTTCACAACTTACTTATTACTGGACAACCTTGTCGTTAACATTAGCGCATTGTGAAGCTGTACTGATGACAGTTTTACTTTCACCATTAACGTGAATGATTGGTGTATGCAGATCTTAGTCATACTGTTCTTGTAACTGCATTTCAGTTTAATTTTTTGGTCTATGATAAACGAGAAAATTGCGGTATGATCTTATTATTGCCTTATCAAAATAGAATTTCAGTTATTTATCGGAATTATCATACACGACGTTTTTTCGTAGTAAACTGGGTTTGAAGAGAAAGAGAATTTGGTCTCGAGGTACATCTTACATGCATAGATTGCAAACAAGTCTCTGGTAAAGTCAAATGATCCTGTCAATAGAATATTATTACTCAACGATGTCACCATCCTGCCGATATAGTACAAATCTTATACCATGTCCCATAAATTATACTGCAAATAGAAAAGTGGCTGTGTGAAAAAATTAGCAACAGTCATGGATTACATCAGGTCAGTAACTTACGTCCTGCAGCTTTTAGTATTTACAAAACGTAACGGAAAAATTTCTTTCCTCTAATACCGCAACTGTTGCACAACCTAGGGCGTTGATCATTATACAGATGAAAACCTGAGGTCATATGTGAGGAAAAGAAAAGAAAAAATAAATAAGACGAATGAATTAAGGAAAACGAGAAAAGAGACGTTAAAATTAATTTTATAGCGTGATAGTTACACTATCTTTTTTTTTACTATTCAGAGATGGAGATGGAGAACAGCAACCATTTTAGTAAGGCACAGATATGTGTAATGGGATTCTTGATGTCTATGGTAGGCAGTAAGATATCTGAATACTTAAAAAAAAAAGTAGACGATATAATCTATGAAACTAATGAAAGTGGCTTCTGCTCGTGAAAAAAATCCAACGTGGAAGAGGCCCAAAGAAGGTTTTCTCAAGTAGACTGAATGATGGAAGAGACACTGGGAGATAAATAAAACGTGACCAGGGAAGCGAGTCGCCTACTCTCGTCTCAACAGATCTGCGTCTAACACAGGAATGACTTGGCGTTCAAAGTGCCTTTCATAATAACAGCTTTTCTCCGCCCTTTGGAAAACCGTAGGCAGCAAGCGCGTAGGGTGAATCAGAGATTGTCCACTTGTTACCGGTGTCCGATTTCGCAGATAACTTGATTGTGCGCTGGGAGAGGGATGAGCAGCGACCCGTATGGAACAGGTTGCTGGCTTCATTAGGAGGCGCTACCTGCGCGTATGTAATAAATTCCCCCTGTGCAGTCCATCAGAGAGCCTCCGTGTTGATAACGTAACTCAATCCGACTGGCGCGAAAAATAAAAGCACCCTCCACCGCCGTCCGGGAGGCACGTCGCAGTCCATTGGAGAGAACAATAGCCGTGCGTCGGCCGCTCGGATGTGATGAAACCGCCAGACGGTCTCTCTGCCCAGCGCACTCCAGCCGTGGCGTGCTGCGCGGAAGCCGCTGGTCAACCGATAACAATGTCCGCTCTTTTTGTTCCGTTCCCGATCCGGATTTGGTTCCCGTCCGTACCGTTGTGCAGCTAAAATAAAGAGAACCGTTTCAGTTACCACACGCTATGAAAGAGGCCCTGGTATTGATCCACACCAAAACGTCAGGTCTAAAAAATTCAGAAATTCTGCCTCTCCTGTGAAACCGGATCTAGAGTGTTCAATAGAGATAAGGCACTGACTGATGTTAACTGTTGCTTATAGCTGCATGGACCATCCGTTTCTATCATTGTTAGATCTGTTACATCGATTTACTGACCTGAAATATTTGTGTTTAGCGGCATAAAATTATCCTCATCTAGCACGCTATGTGTTACTGTCAGGCGAAACCAACTAGGTAAAGGAATAATTCTTTAAAAATTGGGGTAGTAGCAAACTGCCGATCATGGATTAGAAAACCAACTTCATCCTTCCCGTTTGATTGATGTTTCTCATAATGAGCAATGAGAAGTAGCGATCCGAATATTCTTCGAAGAAGATATCGCTTTCAAAGGTGATTTTTGTTGCCCAGTTTCGAGAGTTAAGACTGTTATCTTCAGATTTCTACAAACTTTGCGCTTCTTGTCTTAGCTGAATGTGTTTCAGTATTGCCTCTTCCCACGTCTCTATGAGTACTGTTGTTATGTCAGTGTAAGGAAAAGAACCGGCTGTGCTGTTAAACATTTTAATCAAAAATATAGAAACCAATTTATCAAATATTCTGTTGTATTATGTGCTCCACAATCAATTCATGAGTGCAGTATATGACGTTCAAAAGTATATCTACAGATCTTATACGTGCACGTGCGAGCGTTTCTCTGTTCGCACGTCTTACTAAACAGTTTTTAAACATATTGACGCACATTTCACGGAACGATCCGCATTTGAAAATAGCTACAAGCTAAACTGGCAGGTATTGTTAATACAAGATGGATTGAAGTTTATCTGCACAAAAATCTCTGAAAGCCTATGGAGAAGATAAAATTTGTTTCAGAATTCAGAAATTATGTCAGGTTTGTGGTTCCATACACTAGGAAACTAATGACGGACTAGAAGTATTGATTTCACTTTCAATAATAACAAAGTTTCGACATTACGTTACTAATAAATTTCATTCAGATGGAAATGTAAGAAAAGTGTAGTGAATGTTACAGGTACTCAAAACATTCCCTGCGATGCAATGTGTTCACAATTATTCATTTACTTGCACACATATCCTCAGCCACAGCAAAAACTGTTACGAACAACATTACAAACACTGGACCACAGTTCTCTCAATATTTACCACGAAACGGTTTTCAATAACTCTAAACCACAAAGCAGAAAAGATACTTTGACGTAACTGGAAATACAGTTATACCTGAACGAAACGCTAACGTTAAAATATACCAATGTAAAAAGAGTAAGTTAATGATTCTTGTACGCACAGTTGTGTCTTCACACACAGATTTCTGTGCAACTATTCGTGTTACAAGTCATATATATCTTAATAATGTGCATGTACCTTCACATTACTTCAAAATGCAAGTAAACTGTCAATCACAATTACACTTAATAGCTTTTGCAGATACAGGATAATCACGTGAGTTAGTCAGTTCAGCATATTGCAGAGGACACTACATTTTTCCCGACAGTACATTATTAAGAAACTTATTGGCCCATATGTAAATCAGCGCGTTATGCACGTATAATTGTAACTGATAATTGCATAAAACTGTCTTTTACATCTCTAATATATACTTTAGAATGTTTCAATGCGACTTCATGTCCGAATCTGTAAAAAGAGGGATAAAGGGCGATTACACGTCAGTCAGTCGTGGAAGAATTTGTCTTTCCATAATCTTCTCGATTCTCAGATCTGTTTCAAAGCTAGAAGTATTTTTTTCCGATTGATGAAATATCAGTGCCAAGGCACAATATTATAATAATTTGAAGTCCGTATGACGTCCACAGCAGTCATCGCATGAACAGAAAAAATATACGTTTTGTCATGCAACGCGATTTGTGGTTTCCTTTAGGCAACTTTGAAACAATATTGTACAGAAATTCCAGCTTACGCATTACTCCGTTTGGTTAATTCTCTTTTGTCCAAATTCGTCTCAGCAATATAAAACTACAACTATAAAACATTGGTATAAAGTTACCGGCACAATATGATAGACGCGTGAGAAACAATAATAAACAAAATTCACGAAGGGCTGCAACATTTTTGAGTAAAGTAATAAAACGAAAATGAAGTACTACAAAAGGAGGAAACCCTCTACAAATTTTCTTAGGAAGAACGGGAGTAAGAACAACTTCAGCATCGAAAGATGTTTACTTCTAACATTAATTAGCGTTCGAAATCCTCTTATGAGGGAAAGACGTAATATTAGCTGCTTGCGGCTTTGAGATAATGGACTAAATTCTTTAGTCAACAAACGCACTGTATTCTCCATGTAACCTGCTTCTATATGAACATACTGTATTAAGCCATGTTTCAGTTGGGAACAGTACGTCCATAAAATACATTTTTGGAAGTTCTGCGTACTAGACAACTGTCGGTACCACAAATGTCTCCGGAATCAAACCTGAGACCTTTGTCTCTGGCAGGAAACTGTTCTCCCGACTTAGATATCCAAACACGACTCACAGCCCCGTCTCAAGCTTTACTTCACTACTATGGTGAACTGCCATCGACTCCACTGTATCACTGCTGTTTTTATTCTTTATAAAAGTGGTGAGCCAGCATCTCAACACTTCACCGTACAACACTACAAGAACTGGCAGAATTACCTTTTGGTTTCTCCTTAAAAACAGTACACATATAATGGAGTGACATATTTTGGAGTGATGCCTTTCCGAGGCCGCTTGTAATTGACTTTCATCTACCACGATACTTATCTCGGTCGAAGCATTCATGTAGGTAAAACTTCACGCAACAAGCATTATAGTATTTATAACTTAATTGTAGTCTTTGTAATTAATGTTGTCATTCGTTTCATAATGTTTAAAAAACCGATTGACACCGATCATACTATACCCATTCTCTGTGTTCCTGTGTTTCGTGTAATTTTAGAAGATTTTTCACATAGGTCGTCTTCAAAAGAAAGACTGTTCTTCCGCAGATTTTCTTATTGTTTTAAGACTTGAACACATAATTTTCTGCTAACAGCCTTTACCATCTGTGATCTGTTTAAATATTACGATGGAGCAACATTCCATTTTACCAATTACACCGAAGAGTCTACAAAACGTGTATTTTAAAAAGCCGTTTAACGATAGCTGCCTAGCAGATTCATCTGACACCACTCTTACGTTCCTGAGCAACTTACACCAAAAAAATGCACTGTTTTCAGGAGGCTGATATCCTCCCTATCTCTAGGCTACACTAACAACTTATTTCCATAGAATTATTATTAACTACGCGTCATTTGTAGGAGAATGAATAGAATCGCGTTTTCCATTTTAATACATCCTTCAACAGCCACGGCTAAGTGACTTTAAAAAGAAAGCACTCACTCAACAAAATTTGTAGCTTCAGTTTCTTTTCGGAATTTACTAAATGGATTCACCGAATCACTATTTTTCATTAAATGTGCTTAAACAGCAAATGGATTAGACGACCGTGTACTCATTACAGTGTCCAGTTTTCAAGTTTCGTAGGATTTAGAAATTTCGTTTCCAGACATTTTACGTTATTTACTTCAAAACTTGATAAATCAAAATTGTTATTATTTTGTATATATAATGATATGCTTTGTGTTTAGAAGATATGCTTTGAAGTGGATGTAAAAATGTCACAATTTCGAGATGTTAGCAGCTACAAAATATTTCTGATTATTGCCATTTCTTGCTCTTCATTGTCTTTGTATGCGTTTTCTTATGTCGTTTGGGGGATGTACTATAGCAGATCTGTGTTTTAGTTACTATATTAGTTCAATTAACGTATCCCATGACGAAAATTTCGCGAGCTGCGAAGTCTGCCATTAATAGTTTCGCTCCTGGACACAGGTGATTTCGTACTGCAGAAGGTACAGCGTGGGTACCACTAAAGTGACAGACAGCTTGACGAAAGCTCGTGTTAACTGCTGAAGGTTCGAAGATAAAATTACTTGCTCTTTGATTTATATCTGAACGTTATTACGGTTCACATTGGTTTATGTCGCTAAAATGCTTATATAGTCTACGTATTATTTTTAGTCCATTCGCTAATACTTACATGAGATTCGACAGTAACTGCGTCACCACGGCAGGTTGCTATCCCTCCTCTCACGTTGATTCGTGTTACTTTACGCACATTTAGTATGCATATTTCGATTAATTTTTGTAAGAGCTGTTGATTATTAAATTAAATTAATTGTATTCCATCTTGCAGTGACTGGATTGTGTAAGGAATATCCACCGTCACGAAATCAAGCATTACCCCATTGAATTAGATGTTAACTAGAGAAGAACGTTCCGAAAAGATACAGAACCATCATAACATAGAACATATTTTCATTACTATAGGACACACAATATCCGTTGCGAAATATTATTTGCTGGATGTCTACACTTGAGTGGCCGTCAAGCTAATCAAGATTGCTATTAACGGACCTAGTTTACGCTTACAATTAGCAGAGGTAACGACAGCAGAACGTCTGCTAAGTGTCCTCCTTCCTGATGATAAAGTTGCCTTTGTTACCCTTTCACAGGAAAAAGTCTCTGTAGCACAATCTTCTACCAGCTTAATAAACTGAAGCATTCCAAACAACGTACCTCCCAAGCCTCTACATCACCCACATTATTCTAGGAAATGTTTCCACAATCAAGGATCCTGTCTCTGGCATTCACGTCCCTCCGTAACCCTTGGCCCCAGTTCGTGCTTGCTCTCTCTCTCCCTCTCTCTCTCTCTCTCTCTCTCTCTCTCTTCGTCCCACCGACCCGTGGTCAGTGATTACACGCCTATATCACAGCTCCGCTAGTTGAACGGGAACTTCCATCCCGAAATCGAAAAGCTGTCCGCATTTTCCACTTCCTTGTATAGATGTTATCTGAATTAAACTTAATCAGAAAATTTTACGTAAATCCTTCTAGGTTTCAAGCCGGAAGACACCATTGGTAAAAATGCACTATCCACGACGACCACATATGGCAAGAACTCAGTAACCCGCCAATTAGTTATCACTGATAATTCTAGTGCGATGTAAAGCAGTATGCTAACTCAGTTTTAGCACACATGTAACGTTTCGTACCAGCTGTATTCCAGTGAGTGTAAAGCAGAACCCAGTATCCACTCTCAACTCAAAAGGCATAACGATTTCTCACAGCTGTCCTCCAAAACAGCCGTCCCTGTAAGCGACACCATATCCTTGATCAAAGCAGACTGGCTGGTCGTTCCGTGTTTCACTTACATGCCACCACCACGTTCTTCAAGGACAATTCGCACTGTCCGCTCTTCAGACTAAGAACCCTTTTATGATGGCTCTACCGCCATATCAAGTGCACTATGCCAGCACTATAGTATGAAATCACACTGACATATACAACAAAATCCTACCCATTACCCAAACCCTAGGAACGATACCTGATAAATTCACTCTGGCATACCCACACGTTAAGTACCCGTCCATGCCCATTTCTACTTTTCTATCTTTGATTCCTCTCCAGTCACATGTTTACCCGAAGCTTGTGATTAAGTCTTGAGACGTCATCCTCTGACTACCTAATGAACCATTATCATCATTTGCTGGGGTAGCATAGACCTCAACGCTCTCCTGTAAATAACATCGCCGTATGAAAACGGTATGTCTTAGCTAATACCTTCCAATTTTTTATCCATTTCTGTTCTTCTCTAAAACTTATTTCAAAAAGCCGTTGGAGAAAAGACTTATCACATCTACCTTTGGAGGAGGCAAAAAACAATAAATTGGAAACGATTCATTTATGTACAGATGAAAATGTAATCCGTACATTACATGTATATAATTAGATATCTGCACCTGTCGTAACCATGTACATAAAATCTTCGCTATTTTAATAGGTGATATGCTGATTACCTCTTTGTAGGTTCACTACAGGCTGAAATCAGAATGTTGTGTCAGACGTGTACACTTCTATCTAATAAACGAGAACTAACTTGAGTTAGCATTTTGATACTGTGTATTATCATTTTCTCTTTTGAATCAACAAGCTTCTGACTGGTTTGATGCGCCATGCCATGAATTCTTCGCCTATACCATATCTGTCGGATATGCTCCGACTTGTTATCCTCTACCGTAGAAGTGGTTCCCTGACGTCTTCTTATGGTCAGTGGTTTTCATACGCTGAAGTGACAAAAGTCATGGGATAGCAATACGAACATATACAGATGGCGGTGGTATCAAGTACAGAAGGTATAAATAGGTAGAGCATCGGTGGAACTGTCATTTGTACTCAGACGATTCATATGAAAACGTTTCCGACGCGATTCTGGCCACACGACGGGAATTACTACACTTTCAACACAGAATGGTAGTTGGAGGGCCTGGGGCATTCTATTACGGAAATTGCTGAGGAATTCATTAGTCAGTGATCCAAAATGTCACGAGAATTACAAGAATGACAAATTTCAGACATTACCACAGACATCGCAGTGGCTGACGGACTTCACGTAACGACCGAGTGCCTTTGCAAACAACACCCGCAATGGCTCTCTTGTGCTCATAATCAAGTTGTTTGGACCTTACATGCATGGTCAACAGTGGCATGGTCAGATGATTCCCGATTTCAGTTGGTAATAGCTCGTGGTAGGTTTCGAGTGTCACCCTGACCCGACAAAGACACGGACAGATGTTTTCAACAAGGCGCTGTAAAGGCTGGTGGTTCGATAATGGAGTGGGCCTGGTTTTACTTGGAATGGACTGGGTCCTCTAGACCAACTGAAGCGATCATTGACTTTGAATGGCTATGTTCACCAACTTGGAGACCATTTTCAACCATTCATGGATCTCATGTTCGCAAATAGCGATGGATCCGCCGATTCTACGGAGAACCTTAACGTTCCTTACCTCATTACTCCACTTAATTTTGTCTTCTTCTCTAGCACCACTTCTCAAATCCTTCGATTGTCTTGCGCTCTTTTTTTCACACTGTTCATGATACATTACCACAGAGTGCTGTGCTCTAGACGTACATTCTCAGAAATTTGTACCTCAAATAAAGGCATATCCTTGTTACAAGTAGGTTTCTTTTGGACACAAATACACGCTTTGCCTGCGTCAGTCTTTTCTATTCTTGCTTCATGGGTCGAGCCTCTTGGGTTTTTTGCAGTTTAGGTCGCAAAATTCCGTAACTTCACCAACTTCAAGATCAACAATTCTAATAAGTTCCTTGCTGTTCTCATGTCTGCTATTTCTCAGTAGTTAATTAGTTACTTAGTTAGTTAGTTACATGTTCCATGGATCATTTGGCAAGTTAGATCGTAATGACGTGAAACAAGTCTTTATGCATTCACATCGCAGATTAATTTGTACATGCGGCTACAGTCTGAACAATTGTAATTTTTTTACAAAAAGTAAGAAAAGAAATGCTGATATAAGTTAGTAATTCCTCTGCACCACATTTTACACATTACAGTACTAGAAATTCTACTACGGAACAGAACGTGTTGTCAAGCAGAAACTTCCTCAGTTTGTTATCAGATTTTACTTTCTGTCTGTCACATTGGATTATCTACAGCAATTTCATGCGCAATTTTGGGCAATGGGGCCTTTGTTTCTTAAAGACGAGTTACTGCGGAACATTATTCCAAATGGCAGTACTGAATGAAAACATGCAAAGTATTTTGTCCTATTGATTGGTCTCTCCTCAGGATTTGCAAGATTCTAAGCGCAAATGTAGCTGAAATAAGTTGTCTAAGGAGTACCAGAATGTGTTTCTACTCGTTAATATGGACCCCTAAGACTTTTGGAGTCTCCAACCTGTTTGTTATTTCCTCAGTATGACTTAGCATTGGTGCAGTACCTCTAGATGTGCAGAACTGAATATACTGGGTCTTTTTAAAATTGAGAATGAGACTATTGGTAGAAAAAAATTAAGAACTTCGTTTACTATTTCTTCTGCTTCTGGATGTATGCTTGTACTGATTACAAAACTAGTGTCACCAGCAAAAAGAACTGCTTCTGCTTGTTGCATATTAGATGACAGGTGGTTTACATATAAGACGGACGGTAGTGGACGTAAGACTGAACTTTGGGGAACCCCATACGTGATATCTCCCCAGTCATAATTATGTTCCTGGACTATATTGCTTGAATTACTAAGTACCGTTTCCTGCATTCGATTGGTTGGATGTGAAATTATCCGTTGGTTGGCAATACCATCAATACCATAAACAGATGATTTATCAAGGACAGTACTGTGGCTAACACAGTCAAATGCCTTGGAGGGGCTGTAGAAAATACCAACCGGTGCTGCTTTATTATTTAATGCTCGTAAATTGTGGTTGTGAACACGTAAATGGCGTTCTCAGTGAGCAACCCTTCTGAAAACCAATCTGTGATTTGATAAGGACACTACTGTTTCTGTGCTGTGATACTACTGTAGAATTCATCGTCATCTCAAAAATTTTGAAGAATGATGTCAGCAGTAAAACATGTCGTTTACTATTGACATCTCTGTTACTACTTTTCTTAAAGAGGGGTATAACAATGGCATATTTCAGTCTCTCCGGAAAAATGCCTTGAGCTAGTGATGCTACTTCATATATCAGGTAAGACTTGGCATATTACATGGGAACAAAGTATTAGTACGCTAGTGGAAACACCATCAAAACCAGATGAGCTTATATTTTCGAGAGAATGCGTAAGTTTCTTAATTTCAGAGAGAGAAGTTTGTGATACATTCATATGATTGGATTTTATGAACGTTATATTTTCAACATACTGCTGTGAATTTGCTCTTGAATTGTTTGTCCCTATGATTTCTACTATATATAAGAAATGATTATTAAATGCATTTGCGACCTGTGTAACATCATTTATAGCCATTCCACGCAGTTCAGTGATGATGCTGTGTTGTTCTGTGACCGTTTGTCCTGTCCCTCGCTTCACTAAGTTCCATATTGCCTCAGATCTGTTGTCAGAATTACTGATTCCAGACGTTATGTGTATGTTCTTTGATTTTTTAATACCCCTTCTTAGGAATTTTGAGTAGTTTTTGTAGTGTGCAACCACTGCTGGATCCCTATATGTTCTCGTCGAAAGATGCATTTCCTTTTCCTTTCACAAGATACTTTAATCCCTCTAGTGCTCCATGGGTTTTTACCTGGCTGTTTAGTGTTCTTTCGACTAGCTTATGCGGAAAAATATAATGATAGGGATTTCTCATGGAATAGATTAAATTTTGTAGTATCATTTGTTTCATTATGAAATACATACCATGTCATTTCCTGTAAAATATTCTTAAAATCATTTATCCTGGGGTTAATTATCCTAACTGATTTCCACTGAGGAGCATCCATACTGTAAATCGTTATGTTATTTATCCTAACTAACTGCGCATGATGATCAAAGAGACCATTTCTTGCCGGGTAAGCAGCTATTTTTCTACATCACTTAACACTTCCGGGCTATTAGGTCATGGTCGATTTATAAAACTTTCTCCTATCGTTTCCTGTCCGACTGCAGGAGGCATATTCAGAGGTAAGATGGCTAACTGCAACCAGAACCCTAGGGAGCGCCGATAACAAAAGCGGTGTAGTGGGCACCATAGTCTGTCACGTGACGTCGACTACGAGATTATCACTGATACAGCCAACATTTTCGATTGAAAGTAATCGATCGTCATTCTTACATTGCAATGTTGGCATCCAAATTTTGTCTAATTTAATACTTTCCTCGTTTCTGTTAAAATTATTATGGAGCTTATACATCTCAACAGCGTCTCTCTACATAAGCGCGTGATAATATGATTTTTTTCGATATTACAGTCCTTTCAGTGAATTTTATTTCGTGATCACCCTCTTGGTAAAGATGTTAGGCTACGGAAGATTTATTCGTATGTCCTAGGTGGTAATTCCTCTGGTGTTCAACGAGACGGGTGTTAACACATCTTTTTGTGGTACCAATATAAACCAGTCCACAACTACAAGGAATTTTATATACACCCGGTGAAGCCAAAGGATATCGTATATCTTTTGTCAATGTTAAACATTCTTTTATCTTGCTGATGCGTCTGAAGGTAGTCACCACGCACTACTTGCTCAACACTTTCCTAATGCGATCTGTAATTGAACTGATGAACAGAAGGAAAACTTTCCCTTTGGGAGGCCGTCGTTCCTCGTCGGTCCTGATTCTCTCCTTAGGGAGAAGCGCTCCATCCATCCCCTTGTTAGAATAAACATAGATGTTCAAGCTGAACTTTTAAGGAAATCGATTCACAAATTTTGTGCGCACTATCTACCGACGTCTTAACCGCCCCTCTTCATTGTCCTGGGTGGTGGTTAGAATCTTTACGCAAGTAACGAGCAGTATGTGTGGCTTTTCTGTATACTCTGTGGTCCAAAGTCCCGTTCCCTTGCTAGATAACAGATACATCCAAGAAATTCAGCTGGACATTATTCTCCGTCTCCATAGTAATTTGTATTTTCGGACTGATGCTGTTGAAATGTAGAATTGAGGCATCAAGTTCCTCTGCACTGTGTGCCCGTAATTCAAAATACGGGGTGTTCAAAAAGCCTCTCCACAGTGCCGTATGATTGTTAGCCGTGCGTGCCGTATGTCACAGTGAATATACCGGAAAGAAACTCAGTGAAATATAAGTTATTAATTTATTGATATTCATTATTACTTACAAATTTTCACATTAAGTGTTGGAAGTGTCCCCCCTATTCTTGAATACGCTAGGACGACCACTTCTCGATGCATCTGTCACTGAACCCATACTTTGAAATTTGTTAATGAAATCTCGCACAGTATCGGGATGTGAGAGTGTTGTCTCCGGGAAATCTGAATTAAATGTTTGACGAGCTTAAACTATGTATTTACCGTTAGCTTTGAACAATTGTTCGACTAAAAACAAACGTTATTCAATGGTTAGCATTTTAATAATGACAAAAACGAAACACACGAACAAAGGAACTAAACTTAAAAGTTCACCTCAACACGTAACGACACACACCAACGATACTACTGACGCTGGCTGAGATAAACGATAAACTGGAATGTTGGGAGAGTCCACTTGAAGGAAAGTAACCCAGGCAGGCGAACAATCTTACGGCACGCGCGGCTAACAATTATATGGCACTGCGGAGAGACTTTTTGAACACCCCGTATCATGGAGATATCGGTACTACCTAGCAGGTCTTTTTCTGGCAGTCTGCAACGCCTCTTGTTCAAAGTACTCTACAAAAAAATTGTCAACAGCTGGACTAAGAAGGCTGCCCATAGCCACCCCGTCAATCTGTTCATAAAAGTCATTAGTGTATTGAAAATAGGTCTTGGTGAGACAGAGTCTGGATAGCTCCACAATATCTGCTGGAAAAAAATGTTAGCTATACATGAGATAGCTTCGTTCACTGGAATTGTGGAAACAACGACACGACATCAAAACTAACAACTTGAAATACACTCCTGGAAATTGAAATAAGAACACCGTGAATTCATTGTCCCAGGAAGAGGAAACTTTATTGACACATTCCTGGGGTCAGATACATCGCATGATCACACTGACAGAACCACAGGCACATAGACACAGGCAACAGAGCATGCACAATGTCGGCACTAGTACAGTGTATATCCACCTTTCGCAGCAATGCAGGCTACTATTCTCCCATGGAGACGATCGTAGAGATGCTGGATGTAGTCCTGTGGAACGGCTTGCCATGCCATTTCCACCTGGCGCCTCAGTTGGACCAGCGTTCGTGCTGGACGTGCAGACCGCGTGAGACGACGCTTCATCCAGTCCCAAACATGCTCAATGGGGGACAGATCCGGAGATCTTGCTGGCCAGGGTAGTTGACTTACACCTTCTAGAGCACGTTGGGTGGCACGGGATGCATGCGGACGTACATTGTCCTGTTGGAACAGCAAGTTCCCTTGCCGGTCTAGGAATGGTAGAACGATGGGTTCGATGACGGTTTGGATGTACCGTGCACTATTCAGTGTCCCCTCGACGATCACCAGTGGTGTACGGCCAGTGTAGGAGATCGCTCCCCACACCATGATGCCGGGTGTTGGCCCTGTGTGCCTCGGTCGTATGCAGTCCTGATTGTGGCGCTCACCTGCACGGCGCCAAACACGCATACGACCATCATTGGCACCAAGGCAGAAGCGACTCTCATCGCTGAAGACGACACGTCTCCATTCGTCCCTCCATTCACGCCTGTCGCGACACCACTGGAGGCGGGCTGCACGATGTTGGGGCGTGAGCGGAAGACGGCCTAACGGTGTGCGGGACCGTAGCCCAGCTTCATGGAGACGGTTGCGAATGGTCCTCGCCGATACCCCAGGAGCAACAGTGTCCCTAATTTGCTGGGAAGTGGCGGTGCGGTCCCCTACGGCACTGCGTAGGATCCTACGGTCTTGGCGTGCATCCGTGCGTCGCTGCGGTCCGGTCCCAGGTCGACGGGCACGTGCACCTTCCGCCGACCACTGGCGACAACATCGATGTACTGTGGAGACCTCACGCCCCACGTGTTGAGCAATTCGGCGGTACGTCCACCCGGCCTCCCGCATGCCCACTATACGCCCTCGCTCAAAGTCCGTCAACTGCACATACGGTTCACGTCCACGCTGTCGCGGCATGCTACCAGTGTTAAAGACTGCGATGGAGCTCCGTATGCCACGGCAAACTGGCTGACACTGACGGCGGCGGTGCACAAATGCTGCGCAGCTAGCGCCATTCGACGGCCAACACCGCGGTTCCTGGTGTGTCCGCTGTGCCGTGCGTGTGATCATTGCTTGTACAGCCCTCTCGCAGTGTCCGGAGCAAGTATGGTGGGTCTGACACACCGGTGTCAATGTGTTCTTTTTTCCATTTCCAGGAGTGTATATAAACACCGAGCGCCAAAGAAATTGGTATAGGCATGTGTACTCAAATACAGAGACACGTAAATAGGCAGAATACGGCACTGCAGTCGGCAACGCCTATGTAAGACGACAAGTGTCTGGCGCAGTTGTTAGATCGGTTACTGCTGCTACAACGACAGGTTATCAAGATTTAAGTGAGTTTCAACGTGGTGTTATAGTCGGCGCACGAGAGATGAGGCACAGCATCTCCGACGTAGCGATGAAGTGGGGATTTTCCCGTTCGACCATTTCTCGAGTGTAACGTGAATATCAGGACTCCGGTAAAACATCATATCTCTGACATTGCTGCGGCAGCAAAAAGATCCTGCAAGAACGGGGCCAACGACGACTGAAGAGAATCGTTCAACGTGACAGCAGTGCAACCCTCTACAAATTGCAGTAGTTTTTAACTCTAGCCCATCAACAAGTGTCAGCGTGCGCGCAATTCAATGAAATATCGTCGATAGGGCTTTCGGTGGGCGAAGGGCCACTCGTGTACCCTTGATGATTGCACGACAGAAAGCTTTACGCCTCGCCCCGTCAGTAAAGACATCGGACTGTTGATGACTGGAATCATGTTGCCTGGTCGGACGAGTCTCGTTTCAGATCGAGCGGAATGGACGTGTACGGATGTGGAGACAAGCCTATGAAACCATGGACCCTTCATTCAAGCATTGGCTGTTGGTGGTGGAGACTCTGTAATAGTGTGGGTCGTGTGCAGCTGGAGTGATGTGGAACCCGTGATATGTTTTGATACGGCTGTGACAGATGACACTTTTGTAAGCATCCTGTCTGATCACCAGCATCCATTCTTGCTCATTGCGCATTCTGACGGACTTGGGCAATTCCAGCACGACAATGCAACGCACAACACGTTCATAATTGCTACAGAGTAGCTCCAGGAACACTCTTCTGAGTTTAAACACTTCCGCTGGCCACCAAACTCATCGGACATGAACATTATTCAGCGTATCTGTGATGCCTTCCAACATGCTGTTCGGAAGAGATGTCCACTCCCTCGTATTCCTAGTTTATGGACAGACCTGCAGGATTACTAGTTAAAATGACGTCACATTTCCACGCAATGTTATCGGAGAAGAGGGGAAACGTGTGGCAGAAGAAAAATAAAAAGGTACAAAATGAAGCAATTGATGGCGCTGTAAGCATCATAATGTAGTAGTGGTCTACTGCAATTGACAAATGAATCATACATTACTGCCTAAGGTGTACGTCTGACGTTGAACAAACTGTACTACTCAGTATGCTTGGCTATACAGGTGTGATACTGTTATTCACGTCAGCCCATCCACCACAGCACGGTAATACCACATCGGATTAGAAAAATCAGTTTTTAACCGTCCCGTGGCCAAAAACCACATAAAAAGCATCAATAACATCGGTTTTTGTCCTGAGGCCAAAAACCGCTTAAATGAGCATAAATCAAAATCAAAATGGATTATTGATATCCGCGTGACTGGCGCAAAAATTGTTCAATATGCTGTCCACCGTTTCCTGCAACAAGTTGAGAAACGTCTTGCTCCACAACTGACTGAAGTTTTTCCGAGGTGACGTTCAGAATGGTGGCATTGCATGCATTCAATGGAGCCAAGTTTGCAATTGGAACACTGAACACAGCATCTGTCACATAGGCCCTCAGCCAGAAGTCACATGATTAAGGTCAGGTGATTGGCACCGCCAGACTGTAGGAAAATGCCGGCTGATAATTCTAGCATTCCCGAAATGGCGCTTCAGCAGCTGCTTAACCGGATTTGCAATGTGCGGAAGTGCGTCATCTTGCATTAAACTGATCCTATCTACACATCCACGCTGTTGGAGAGCTGGAATGACGTGGTTCCGCAAAAGACACTCATAGCGCTTACCAGTAACGGTAGAGGTGACGGGACCGGAAGCACCTGTCTCTTCGAAAAAACATGGCGCTATGAAAATGATGCCGTATACCGGGTCCACACAGTGACCTTTTCAGGGTCAGGTGGTACTGGCTGATTTGTGCGTGGATTTTTCGTTGCCCATATTCGACATTCTGTGTATTGACATATCTTGTCAGATGGATGTGGGCTTCGTCTGCCCACAAAATCTTCCACGGCCAATCACTGTCCACTTCCAAGAGGGCAAGAAATTGTAAAGCATAGGTGTCTCATGCTGGCAGGTCAACAAGAAGCAACTCGTGCACACGGGTAATTTTGAATAGGAAGAAGGATGTTTCGTAGGATTTTACGCAACGTCCTCACGGGTATGTCCAATGTTCGGGCAATTCTCCGTGCACTACATGTTTGCACACCATCACTCATCTCCTCCCGCATTGCTGTGACCACTGCTTCCACTGACTTCGAATCAATGTTTCCTCCCTCTACCAGGTTGCACACCTAAAGAACTTATCTTTTCGAATTTTCGAATCATTTTCTCCAGACCCACACCAGTCATCGGACCAACGCCTTTTTTCAAACCCTTCACTGTCCGGAACTTCTGCAGAGCGACGTGTGTACAGTCATCATTCTTGTAATACAGCTTTACAGGCAGAACGCGATCCTGCATTGAGACAGTCATGGCGAACGTCGCGGACGCGATAGGAGGAAAAGCCGTGTATCCGGCGTACGTATAGCAACTTCAATTGGTCGTGCTCATTACAGGTATTTTTTAATTTTTTTTACGTATTCTGACACATACAACGACATCTTTTGATCAATTTTCACACTTTTTTCCTTCTGCGTTTCTTTGAGATTCATCAAGGAAAAATCAAGGAAAAGATTATAAATTAGCGTCCTACTGTATGTACACATCAGTGTAGGAAAGTTAATAACTGATACACATTTTAGGATCCAAAGAAGTTTCCATATTATTTTTTCTGTCAGAATTCT
The DNA here is from genome assembly GCF_023898315.1 of Schistocerca nitens. Lineage (NCBI taxonomy): Eukaryota > Metazoa > Arthropoda > Insecta > Orthoptera > Acrididae > Schistocerca > Schistocerca nitens. The sequence goes on along the minus strand of NC_064621.1, from coordinate 578,832,275 downwards.
TTACAAAATCTACATTTAAATCACCACAGACTGTTAACTGCTTATTGCCGTCTCACAGAGAGTACAGTAAGGAATCCAGATTCGTCATAAATATTTCGAAATTCCCCATTGGTCATCTATATACAGTTACAAATAAAAGTGAATTGTTTTTCAGCATTAATTATGAGACACGTACTTCTGTGTGTTGATCACTACAAATTTACTTTTCTCAACGTTTTTCAACTTACGTTCATTACATTCATCTTTCTACGATTTGCTCTCAGTCCATATTCTGTACTCAGGCTCATCAGCGAATCTTTTCACAGATCCATCCTGAATTTGGATGCCACTCTTGAATCTGCCTTATTTCCATCTTTGCTGCATCGGTGTACAGACTTAAAAGATGAGCGTAAGTTTTGCATTCCTCTTTTACATCTTTTTAAATCCGATCGCTTTGTTCTTTGTTGTCCAATACTATTGTACCCATATGGTTCTTCTACACATTAGTATCGTATGTCGCCTGTCTTTCCCTAGAAGTTTCTCCTATCTTTCTCAGAGCTTTGAACTTCTTGAACCATTTGTCTTTCAACGCTTTTTCCAGATTGAAAAATTGTATGTTCAGTTTTGATTCCATTATCCAGTACTTCATCAGGACTGCCTCTGGTGCCTTTACCTTTCCTAAAGATAAAATGATCATCATCGAATAGACCAAATATTTCGTTTTGTTTTTGTGGCATCTCGCCCAATCGCCGCTTATAGGGTCACTAAAGGATGCTGCGTTCTCGGAATGCTGTACAACAATTCAGACAAATAACATTAATAGTTCTGTTTTATAAAGCAAATGACAATACTTTGGAGATTCATAGGTGTCACAAGTAACATGCAAACAGTAATTGTCCTCGCTGTAGACAAAGTCCAGACAAGTAACTGATAAATATCACAACTACTTGATCTTGTAGCACGCTCCGCAAATACGTTCCACTAATGTCAGTACTCCGAGGCGATCCGAGCGGCCGAGGCTATCAGGAGTGGCCCTTATATTTACTTTTTGTAGGGGGCGCTCCCGGCGGGGCGCGGTCCTATTCCGCGCACCAATGGCCGACGTTGACTCACCGCCTTCTCTAGTTTTGCGTTCCGGCGCTTGTGTTTACGCCAGAACCGCTTTCTTCTTTATATTATTCTTGTCAGGAACTGGATTCGTGAGATGTTTAGCTGATTGGGCGACAGTCTCGCACTTATCGACCCTGCTGTCATCGACACTGTGTTGGTGTTATTTTTCCAAAAGTAGAAGGTATGTGACCATCTCATAGGTTCTATATACCAACTTTCCGACAGAAATTCAGATGGAATGTTGCCTGGCTCTTTTGCATTATTTGAAGCTTCTGAAATGCTTTCAACTTCTAATCCTTGATCCGCTATTTCCATCAGTTCCACTCCAATTTCTTCTATCATGCCACTACACAATGTCTGCCCTCATAGAGGACTTAAGTGTGTCTGACAGCGAAATTCCCATTGAACTCTTGATATAACTGCCCTCCCTTTTAATTTCATCAAAGTTTGTTTTGAGTTTTATGTACCTCAGTCCGCTCTTCCGGCGTTCGTTTCTTTTTCTATTGCTTCACTTACTCTTGCAGACATTTCACCTTGGCTTCCCAGAATTTACAGTTTGTTTCATTCTTAAGTGATTTGCAATTTTGTATAACTGTCTTCTCTTGAATTGCAATACTTATGCTGTTATCCAAAAGTTCTTCGGAGTTACTTTTAGCGATACAGTGAAAAATGTCAAGTGAAGTTAAACGGGATAACAACCAGTTCTAACGCAACCGGCTAACAGGGATGCTTCACCTGCTAGACTGGTCAAGGAACTGAGACACCAGCTCTCCCTTAAACAAAGACGTCAAATGACATTAAAGTTCGTGTGATAATAACTGATCAAATTTACACCTTACACGTTAGTATTAACCACAAGAATCTATTTTCTCTAGAGACCAAATTTAAATTGAATGCTGTGAGCCAGCCGATGTGGCCGAGCGGTTCTAGACGCTTCAGTCTGGGACCGCGAGACCGCTATGGTCGCAGGTTCGAATCCTGCCTCTGGCATGGATGTGTGTGATGTCCTTAGGTTAGTTAGGTTTAAGTAGTTCTAAGTTCTCGTGGACTGATGACCAGAGATGTTAAGTCCCATAGTCCTTAGAGCCATTTTGAATGCTGTGAATCCCCAGTAATTTCTAATTGCGCATGAAAATATGCACCTCAAGATCATACAAATGGACATACACTAAAATTTGGTAGCAACGTCTCCAAGATTACAAGAACACACATGCACTTCAACAGGAACTTACAGCTTAACGCTTGACAGGAAATTACTATGGAAAGTATTTGAACTTAAGTTTGAACGCAAATCATTTAATTAAGTGCACGTGCTCTACCACTTAACCTATAGGACATAGAATTAATAAATTAATTACTATGATTCTCTTAGATGCCCAGTTAAGTAACGAGTTACCAGGCGATCTAGCAACATCAAAATTAACAGGTCAATACTTTAAAGTTCTTTAACAAGTGGTAACAGCCCATGCACGTGAATCCGCTTTGCTGTACGAGCAACAGTGAGGGCTTGCTACACTCAGAATTACTGTGCCAAACAGAAAGCAGATCATGTCAACACACCAAAAGCGAGTAGAATTATTTCTCAAATTTCAATTACAAATTACCCTAATCAGACAGCCCATTCAAACGAGGTGCAAGCGGGACTGCACTGAAAACTATTTTATGAACCACAAAATCTTAAAGGAGATTGTTCTTAAAAACCCATTTGCAAACACGAAAAATAAAGAGAGGGCTGAGTTGCATCGCACACAATTTAACTATGTGAAACATACTTGTCTGGCCCAAGAAGAATCTGATCTACACCATTCAGTAATACGGGGAGTAGAATACACAACATCGTCGGTTAAAACCGCCGAAGAGATTGAAATAACTGGTCGCACACCAAACTTTCTTGCACCAAGACCACAACTTGCGGCACAACGACTTTGATCGCCGGCAAAGTTCGAAATCGTTCTCAGCGTAACAAGAAAATCTATGATTGACCAGATATTAGCCAATGGGGTATTCAAGGAATATGAAAACGTTAACGACGCCAGGATGGGGATACGGGCCTGTTGCTAGGGCAATGAACATTCACACTTGATCTGGTAATCATCATGCAATATAACTGACGCAGGTTTGACACTCTCGGCGAAGTACGTTAGAGGATAATTCTGCGTCGTGGTAGCATGCGTTACACCATTCTGGAAACAAAGCTTTCCAAATTGCCTACACACAAATGCTGGAGAGTTTTCGCTCACCATATCCTTGTGTGAACGAAACAACGAAAAAGTTCTACTAAGATGTCGGATGCTGGTTTCCGTTATTACTCCACCACAGGGCGCTGATTAGGTGAAGCGGGAAAACCCCTTCAGTGCCACAAAGATGAACTTTCTCCCTCTTTGAGTGCGAGGTAATGGCCTCACACTATCTTCAAACAACCAGTCCATGGGATGCTCGGCGCGTGTGGACCGCAGGAGTCTCTTACGTCCATCCCAATTAGGTTTGGCCCCCTTTTAAGCCGAGCGCTGACTCGCAATAAGATCGTTACAGAGTGGTGGCGAAGTCAAGGTCTTTCTAATCTTACGGCTTGTGTTGTAGATTTCCAAATGCTCGCCACCCCCCACCCCTATCCCTCGCTTCAAACTCGTGATAATATTTTAAACAGCTGGTACCACCTCGCGTGGGAGACAAGTCCATAATGCACCTTCTCACCGGCTGCGGTAACCAAGTATTCGCTTTTATAGCTTGTAACTGTGACTTCCTCTCCCACTCTTAACCTTATCCTAATCGGTCCTAGATCCGCATTTTGCTCTTGGTGTTCCTCTAAACCGCCGACCAATCTGCGCACCTCAATACCGACGGCACGGGCTTTCAGTTCAGGCTCCTCAGAGTAGAGACGATCCCCACCGTCCTCTTCTAACATGTGACTCTAGGCGACAGCAGCCACGGTTTCCGGACCTCTTGTGTGTTTGGCAGAGAAAGGGAACGCGAGGATTCGTACTTCCCAGTGCGCCATTTGAGCCGTACGGGGACGCGCTAAGACTCAAGATAGGTGTCGAGCAAAAATTCGCAATATGTTAAAAAAATGACGAAATTCCTCCAGCTGTATTAAGGTGTTGGTTTTGTTGTCAACTAGTTTCGATGTTGTTACAACATCATCATCAGGCCCACACTTGCATGGTGGCGCATGCAACACGCCTGTCTCACCACTGACTACTAGTGTTAGACACAAACGGTTGCTGTCAGCAAGTGTGGGCCTGAAGATGACGTAACAACATCGAGACTAGTTGCCAATAAAACCCTCACCTTAATACAGCTGGAGGAATTTCGTCATATTTTAACATATATTATACTAGATTACGTCCCAAGTCGTCCGTTTCAATTATGGATATACGAAGATAAAATTCTCAATTTTCCAGCCTGAATTTAAGTTTTTCAACAACGGGAAGTACAGCGAGACCCTCTAACTCATAGGTGAAGTAACAACTCGCTATCAAGGACAAAGACCTGGAGGCGTACGCTACTCAGTTACGGTTACCGTCCAGCTCCTGCAGTAATACCGCCGCGATCGCTGAGTTTGAAGCGTCTGTCTGCACGACAAATGGGCACTCGAAGTCTGGCACCGCCAACACAGGAGCATCACTGAGGGAGGATGTAATCGCCTCAAACGCCACCCGTTGGCTGCCCGTTCGCTTGGTTGGCTCACCCTTCCGCCAAAACTTGTTGAATGCTGCGGCTAATTCTGCGAATTTAGTCACGAACATCCAGAAAAAATTGGCATGCTGACCAACCAAGCTATGCCCTTGTTTGTCTTACGCTGGCGAAAGATATAGATCTGTTTAGTGCGCGACTGATCTGTCGTGATCCCTGCAGCCAAAATCAATGGGCCCGGAAAAGAGATCTCATGGCGAGCCAAATTAACTTTAGTGGGCTTGAGGGTGAGCTCCGCCTCTCAACCTCGCGTAGACCTGCTTTAGATTTCGGGGTGTACAGGAAACGACGGGTTTATGAACTACCACGTCATCAAGGTAATCGTAAACGATCTTGAATTTAACGTCTCCAAGAACCGAGTCTAGAAGCCTAGACAGCACAGAGGCATCTGCAGATAACCGAAAAGGCACTCGTTTAAATTCAAGTGGGTTCCAGTCCGTGGCAAAGGTTTGCGACGGCCTTAGAATACTCTACTTGCAGTATTTGGTACTAACCCTGATTCTGATCAAGTATGATGAAATATCGCGCCACAGCAACCAGTTAAAACGATGATACAAGTCAGGAAGAGGAATATCCTCGAAAATAACCTTTCGATTTTGGGGACGATAATCAACCACTGGCCTGTATCCTCCACCGTTGCTCTTAGCTACAATAAAGACGTTTAAGGCAAAGTTGAAGGTCTAATAACTTCGTTTCTTAGCATATTTTCCACCTACTGCCGCAGAACTTTCATTTTGGGCAGCAACAACCTATGGGGCGACTGTTGGACCTGCACCTGATTCGAAAGCCGATTGCGATACTCTTCCTTATTTGATACGACCAGCGTGACGGTCAGCACGTCGGTAAATCCCTGCTTATACTGAAATGCCTCCAACACTCCGAGTAGGTCTTCCGCTTCGCTCACTTGTAAATGTGCCCCATCAATCCCCTGGGATTCGGTCGATATCCTGCTAATACCGAATGACCAAGAATGTCCGTCTAAGCTAAACCTTTGCGATGGACGTAAACAAAAATACAACAACCCACCTGACTTGTTCAAGACCAACCCCGTATTCTTAACAAAATCACATTCCAACAACAGGTTGATGCTCAACCACTTTGTCACAAAAAAGTCCAAAGAACAAGGAAAATTACCAATCCTACAATTAACCTGCAGCGCTCCAACCACGGTGAGAAGGTGACGATTAAGAGTACAACCAAACCGAGTAACAGGAATCAAACTAGAAAATTTACAAATGGACCAGTACCGACTATACTAAACGAAACTCCACCTGAACAGACCACGTACACCGACAGGCACCGACATTCCGCCATGTCATCCTCAGCCCACAGGCGTCACCGGATGCTGATATGGAATGGCATGTGGTCAGACTTCCGCTCTCCCAGCCGTATGTCAGTTTCCGAGACCGGACCCGCTACTTCTCAGTCAAGTAACTCCTCCGTTTGCCTCACCAGGGCTGAGTGCGCCCTGCTTGACAACAGTGTTCGGCAAACCGGATGGTCACCCATCCAAGTGCTAGCCCAGCTCGACAGCGCTTAACTTCGGTGATCTGACGGAAACCTGTGTTACCACTGTGGAAAGGACCGGCGATACTACTCATAATTTAACAGCGAAATACAGCTTCCTGAGTCCAGCAAGCCACATACTGGATCGTGGTTAATACTAGCGCACACGAAGGGAAGCAGACTGTTACTCACCGCCCTTAATTTCGTAAGTATCCTGTTTATGTGTCTATATGTTGGCAGCGCGGTTGATTGCATTAATAACTCGGACAGCGCTGTGCGCTCTCTGTAAGAGACTCTCTGTGGCTGGTCGGACTAGCAGTTCGAGGTGAATAGCCAGCGGTGTTGAAGGTTGTAAGTTTATACTTAGCAGTGATGGAGGTTAGAGGTCTGAAATGTTAGCGCGAGTGGACGGTCTGGACGTGTCCGTCCTAGAGATTTGAAGTTATTGACAGATATATAGTTTTTTGTTGAATTGGTTGTCACGGACGATTATTTCATTTTTGGAACTGGATGTTCCGTTATTAAAGTAAAATATTATAAATACATTGTTTGCTCTGCAACAAAATCTTTCCTTTGCTAACCACATTCCTATTAGTAGTTAGAGGCTACGGTAGTTAAAATCTTTTATTTAGCTGGCTGTATTGGTGTTTGCTGTATCGCTGTAGTTCGTGTAATGAAGATTTTCTGTGATGTAAGTGTCTTATGCAATGCTTACGTTATAGTTAGGATTTCTTCTAATCCAGGGCCATTCTTCTGTGTTAATTATATGAGCAGCTAGATTGCGTTTGAGGTGTATTTTTCCGGAATAGTTCTGTAGGACACATATGAAATGATAAAAAAATATGAAAGTGTCACTACGTTCAGTTTCACTCAGCAGTTTAAGAAGCCTCGCTTGCATTCAGTTTCACTCAGTAGTTTCAGAATTAGATAAAGAAGTTTCATTCTCCACGTTAGTCCAGTCCACGTAATAATTTTAATAAAGATGTTTAACCTGTTGACTCTTAAGTGAGGATACCTCACTGGAATTTTCTGTTATTCTGGTAGTTTGAATAATTAGTGTATGATTAGAAACTAGATACTGTCTACTGCTAGTGCGTAATTGTATATAGAGAATTTCCTTTGTAATTGTAGTCTCTCATTGTTGCACTGCGTTTTGATGAGCAAAGCAGGTGTGGCATGGACGGGGATATGCATTAAGTATCTTGCAGTTGCGTTTGCAGCTAATTAGATATTTATCAAAATTAGACATAATTGTCTCAATGGGAATTCCGCGATCGTTCATTAATAAAATATGGCGTTTCAGTCTTCGATCGCTATACTTTATTTTCAATTACCGGTTTCGGGCTAGCTGCCCATCTTCAGATCTGTTAGACAAAGTTAAAAATGTAATATTAAGCTTAGCTTTAAAAATTGATATTTATTATTTTCAGTGTTATTTTAGTGTGTCTTCTTATTTTTACTTTTCAAATAGTTTTTTGCGTGTAATAGTGTGAAATACTGTGACAAGCGTAGCTCCAGGCTGAAAGCCAATTGAGAAATGACAGTGACAATCAGTGTAGCTTGTTAGTACCACCTTGTAACGAATTGACAAATGCTCAGTACAGTAATTTGGTAACTGCGGATAGGGACATAGACCAGCCAGTAAATAACGGGGAAGAAATGGAAACAATCAGTGAACAGGGAAGTATTGCTGATCGATCGGTCGGTAACAGTTGTGAGGAACAGGACGAATCGTGGCGCCCTGAAAATATTCTAAGTTCAGAGTTGGCGTGGCCACACGGGCCGCTCTGCCAGCTGGGGCCCGGCAGCAAACACGTGGTGCCAAACGTTAGTCGGACGAGAGGGGTAGCCCCAGCGCATGGTCCAGCTGCATGGCTGGGAATCCCTTGGTCATGCTGTGTTGATGAGGGAGACACGCTGGGAGTGCCAAAGATGGCGGACTTGATGAAACCATAATGGCAGACAATTCACAGTTCATATAGAAATTAACAGTAGCCAGATAAGCCATGATACCACAAAAAGAAACATGTACATTAACATTATTTGCATGACGATTCTGATGGTGTAATCAGATTTTCAGTATCTTTATTAGTTTAAAGTTTAGTAGCTGACTGTAAATTATACAAGTAACACCCAGCGACGAATTTCCAAAATCTAAATTCCTTACCCCATTTCGGCGATCGACAAGTCTGTAGAAAGCTATTATTGTAAACCTAAATCGGTATAAATTACAGGCATGTAACTTGAATAGTACATGAGTTATTGGAGGTCAAAGTGGCCGATTACTATCGATAGCGTCAGGTCATAAGTACTCCACAGTGACACGAAAAAACGGTAGCAGCACGCTTATAAAGATATTTATTCGTCTATGTCTTTGTTTATATCCGATATATACTATTCACAAGTAAATTGGTCAAATATTTACTGTGTTTTAGAAAGCACAGTGACATTAGGGTACTGCCTTCTTTTGCTTGCTATTCCTTTGATATATGTTTATTTGATTTGTCCATGTATTTAATAAAGTGTGTTAGGGCGTGTTTATGGTCTAGCCATAAGGATATTTATTTAATTTCAAGTTATTTAAAAATAAATCCAGTATTTCGAATGTGTTTCATTATGTTTGTGGGGATACGTTGGTTTGGAGACATGGAGGGAGCGCTCTAGCCAATCACAGCGCTCGTTACTAAGAGAGACGTATGGAGGTTGGGGAGGAGCATCGTTTCAGGAGAGAGGAGAGGAGTTCTGGGGAGTACGGCACAGTATACGGGAAGTGCTGGACGCGTCGCAGGAATGACTTGGAGAGTGTGGAGAGGTTTGTGCATGATCGCGGGCGACAGAAATACTTCGGAGTGCCGACATATGAGATTTCCGTGGCTTCTACAGTGATGACGTGGTATGCGTTCAGAAGTGAATATCTCGCGAGTTATGTTGTTCAGAACTAATTACGTGAAGTAGGAATCTATTGTTTCCTGTTATTCAACTTTTATTTTATTGCTGGACCATCGACACCAATAAGTGTTTCGCAGAAATATACCGCATTCTCAAAAGTACTTCTACTATTGTACTCATCATTTAAAGTCGTTAAGACAGTACCTGCAGATTTTATTTCATTACAATCTTTCATTTATAAATTTATATGTTACGTTCATAATTCGCAACTACCGAGTGATAAGAACCACCGATCATTCGATTCATGTGTGTATTCATATTGTATACTGTAGACTCAGCAGTATTTGGCTTATAATGCGTCAACTATGTATCCCAGCCCCTAGACAACTAAATCTGCAAAACTTTTAATGTTTCAACTCTGAGTCAGAGGGTATGAAGCTGAGAGCCACCACAACTCATACATTTCATTTTCTTAATTTAAAAGTCCGCACAGTTCGCCTCAGGATTGCGAAATAACAGAATGAAATCTGGCAAATACCGTAGATTCAGGTTTCGCGTCATCACCCTTTTCTCAATTAAGTCAAGATTCATTCTTTTCTCTTCAAAATATGAATATTGGTGGTGCAAATGTACTGCCGAAAAGCAGATATTAAGATTTTTCATTTGTTGATACATTGTTATTACAATTAATGCAACAAATGGAACATAAACAGAAACTAATAGACCCAAAGTTGTATACAATTATACAAAATAAGGAACGAATACTGCAACAGCTCCAAAAATTTAACGCAATTGAACAACCACTTGAACAAACACGTGTAGATTTAACCGCTGACACACCTGAAATCGAATTGAAATATCAAAAGTTTCTGAAGATGTAAAAACACAACATTGCAAACATTTACAGCCTACGTTTCTGCGACAGGAAGACACATTACAGAATCATGAAGCTGACACAAAATAACTACAGTTTATTGTTCACGAAAATCAAACGCCTTGCAGGCCAAAATTGACTCAGTTGCATCTACCGATAGGGTTATGCAACTTGCAAGAAATCAAGTAAATTTAATGGATACGATTTCGACACAAATGTACACAATAAAATTTGGTTCAGAAAAACACTCATTATCTGAAACAGGAGCTGAACTTGCAGACGATCAACAAATTTTTCTATGAAAGTAGATAATGATTTGAAGGATACGATACTGGTAGCTTTATTGGTACAGAGGAGAACGAGGACATTAGGAAATAGAGTCAGAAATAAAACAATACACAACATAAAAGAGAAGTGCGTGAAGATCAGTTGGCTCAGGTGATACAAGAGTTCCATATTTCAGAGGATAGTCGTGCTCCCGCACGGTAAGAGGTATTTAGAAATACCGAAAGGTTACAAAGCAATAATACATGGTATTTCGGAGATCTTGAAAGAAGTCGACATGGTGCAGTGAGCCTTGAGATGGAACTGCCAACACGACGTCAGAATGACAGATTTGCGATTCGGCGCTATGATGACTTTGACTATAAGCTCCTCATCACAGCCCGTAAATTCAGAACATTCAAGTATTCTAGTAATGATATAAATCCACATGCTTGGCTTCATCAATTTTCTTATTGCTTTCCTCCTAATTGGTTATTAGAATACAGACAAAAGAAGAATAAAAAGAATTTATCAAAAGATTATACCACATTTCTCGAGTAAAACCTATTATTGAGAAACAATTTGCTTTCTGACTTAGGTTTTGCCATTAAGTTTTTCACTACAAGTTACTATTACGCTTTGTCACATTTCGCTTGCAGCGATATTCTGAAGTCATCTATCTAGTCAACAACCTATGGAACTTATGAAGACAATAATTTTACGAGTACACTTTTATAGGGAACAAACGATACAGTCTCATTGTGTGCACATTTTTGCTTGTTGGTTGCAAGATTACGTCACGACTATTTAATGCAACATTTTGATTTACTTGAAAAGACATTTTTATTTAAAGTACTTTCGGAGAAGTCACAGACAAACAGTATTTTGTTTGTTTGACAGCTACGCGATTATACTACGATGGTACGTATCAGTGACACAATCTTCATTATTGCTTTAGCGCTGTATATGTTTTACTAGGAAAGGAAATTAGAATAACAAAGAGAAGGGACTAACAACAGGAATTTACAATGCCCACCGTGGCATTTTAGGGACAGCAAAGCAACTCTGCATAGCTTCTCTGGTTTCTATATTACAGACCTGGTGTCCTGCTGTTTTGGTTTGTCCCTCGTCGCACAGTAGTGGCACTCAGGCGCCGGGTTCAATGTAGGTTTGTGATACTGCTGAAGAAGGCTATGCCGGGATGACAGTTGTTAAATGTTAACAATGTTCTGTAATATACTCGTTTTAATGAAGAATACTTTGAAAGACATGTCACAGGCTTTCCAGTATGCTGGCTCTTGGCTACGCCATTATACACGACCCTTCACAACCCATTGATCACTTGCCATACTCGTTATAGATAGTGCCCACGACACGTGGCGTCCACTGATAATTAATACCCTAACTTTAACTTTACATCTTGTTTATCAGTGCTATATATACTCACGACCATTCTTTTGGTGCAGCCTTAGGGTACTCTCGACCGTGCGTTTTGAGTGCACCTCGCTACTATCTCGCCCTGTCTTCCCGACGCACAAGAGAGGCTCCCACCTTTCTCCCTCAGCCAATAGGGACACACTACTCGTCTCCTATATATATATATATATATATATATATATATATATATATATATATATATATATATATATATATCAAAACTCTCAGCCAATGGGCGTTTAGATCGCTGTAGCCAGGCGTATCGGACGTCAGGTTTGCGGACATTGTGATGGAAGTTTGTCTCGGAACGCTGTGTTAGACTGTAAGATCCTGCTCCCGAATAGTCGGATCTTGTCTCTATTAAAGTTGCACAACATTGCCTCTTATGATGTTTTCGTTAATGCCCCTTGCTGCCGCATTATTGTCAGATGGACATGTAGCCTACCTGCCACTGAGCATTGCCGATTGCATAAATGTGTGTAATAATTAGCATAAACACATGAATGGGATGCACGTATGCATTAAAAATTGTATACATAATTTTATTTTCAAGGACTTGGTAATTTTTTGGTATAATAAGTTTTTGTGGTACACCACTTTAGTGATAAGATGTGACATAAATATTAAGATGTGAATAGACATTTCCCTTATCTGCATTGCTGCCTTTACCGTAATATACTTTTCTGCTTGTGCTTTGTCATGTTGAAATAATTGTTTTTAGTAAAACTCTGCTTCTGGCCTAAAATGAAATGGAAAATATTATAAGAAGCCGTTTTCTATTTCTTGAGATTAAATCCTTTGAATATTTTCAGAATTAAATGACCATTAAGTAAATTTTTTTTCATTTTAACAACAATGGCGTCGCTTCAACAATGCACTTCCACAAAATGACCAGGGCATCATTTAATTTTTACGATATTAAGTAAGGGGCAGTGAAGGTACTTTCTTGCTAATAACAAAACCACATATACATTGGATAAGGACACATATATTTAACAAAAGTTATAATTACACTACATATAGTTAAATTAATTACAGACTGTGATGTATATGCGACCTTCAGCTAGGACGTCAGAACCAAGAAGATGAAAGAGAAGCAGAGCACAAAGAAACAAAAGTTATTTTCTTATATACCACGAAAGAAAGATAATGCCTATAACAATCCTAGGAGCGCATATAGTGCTTCCATTGTCGCTGAATATCGATTACTAGATTTTATATTCCTTTTTTCACGATGCAATGCTATAAACCTAAGAGTAATATTGTTTAAATTGCTGCAATATTATTATTTAAAACTTTGCATCTGACAAATATATCGTTTTCTTTTTAATTATTAGTGTGTTCATTTGGAAGTTTGAATCCTAGAGCAACTTTTTTTTCATAAATTAATGTACGAACATCCTTCATTTTTTAAAACAGATAAAACTAATCTCTAGCTAATCCTATTTATTAATTTGATAGGTAAGTTTCGTGTGTGACATTTTACTCACTTTACCCATCCAATGGGATCGGTACGCACGTTGAGCATCCCACGGGGAAAGATATTTGTCTCAGAATAAAAGGCAGCCTCCGTGTTAATTCAGAATTTAGGCTATCTAGATTACAAAATTCATTTAAATCCGTCCAGCCACTTCAGCGTGAATGAGTAACAACTATACTGACTCGACGGAATAGAAAATAGTTCGCATGTCATAATCCATCCTCACTAAAACTGTACAACGTGCTACAAACAAAGGACGTCTCTCTATTTGTCATACACTATTTAAACGGCACCATCGGTGTGAGTATTCAAGGCGATTCCATAGATGACCAGGATTTAAGAAAGTTGTCAGCTTTCTGATGTTGGTAACACCAGGTGTGAGCAACCTTGTAAAAGGACACCAGCATAATAAAAATAAGCAATAGTTAGTGGGGAGAAATGTTGTAATTATATCAGTTTCGAATACTAAATTCTCAGAATCTTTTATAATGGTGAAAATATAATAAAAAATTTTAAAGACGCAAACCAGGGTACTGCGCAATTTAGTTTGGTAACATGACGTCTCTAACCGTGCGTCTACGTGAAACATTCTATTGTTGCAATTTGTTCTGATATATTAGTAGCTTGTTAAGTCTCTTACTGCTAATAAAGATTTAATTGACAGTTTATTAGAGCAAATCGTACCATAGATGTTGGGTTTGTGGTAAATCTTCAATTACCTGTTGCCTTGCAACGCAATACTGTCGTAACACTGTTTCCAATCTGGAAATTAGCGTTTACACAGTGCGCTTTTTGATTAGCTTTCCTGTTGTGATTTGACATTTGTCGTAGCTTGGAGCTCAATTATTAGTCATATTTCATGTTACGGCATGCAAATAAATAAGTATCTTGCATTACACACTTTTAAAAGTAGCGTTATGTGCTAATCCAGGGGGCAAGCTATCTCCTGTCCAAGTGTTTTAGGGTGATGCAATAACAAACATATACACGAACTTCCGCCCCTGTAATATAAATGGGGTATATTCGCCGCTCTTTGTTTGCTTATGATTCCTCGACGTATTTAATCTATGTTAAGTGCTAAATGCCTAACGATATGAGCGCAGTTCATTCGATTTGAATTACCTATAGTGGAGAAACACGTGATAATGTTTGTGTCTACATGACATATTAATGTACAATAATTGGTGTCTGGAAACTTTTGATCAGATAGTGTATGCGGATATTGTATAAAAAATGTGTTGCGAATAGAGTTAAAGAGGTAGTACAGTAAAACGCAATGCTTGATTTCGAAGTTTAAGTGCACGAACAGTGAAATGCAAGCGATAAAATTTTCCCTTTCATCCTTCTGTGGGCGGTGTCAGCGTGGAAAAAAACTTGGTTGAAATTTGAAATAGTGCCTCAAGTACGTTGTGCTCCTATTTTCAAACACAGTATGAGTATAGTCTGGGTAATTTGCGTGGAGTGAGTTTCGCAACCTGCAGATATAGAGGTACATACCGGTTACAAGCATAAAACAAATCACTCAATGTTAAACCTTTAACATACGATTATACCTCCTAATGAGTAGATTATGACAGCTTTTAAATTTTTTAATTTCGGTTAGTAATTTTATTAAATGCAGAAAATAAAATTCTTATTGCCCCTGGAAGCTGTTAGATAGGCCACCTGCAACTGAATGTCGTGTGCAACGAAACACGTTAGGTGTTTAGTAATAAATATAGACATAGAATTCCAGTCACATGACTCATAGAAACACAGAAAATTTCTTAACTATGAGACGATTAAGGCGTAATGTAAACCAACCGAGCTACAGTTTGTTATTTGCTTGCAACCTGCCGAAGATAAATGACTTTTAATGTAGCTGAGCTTTGTTCAATGCTCATTACAAGCGGAATCAATCGTCATTGGTGGATAATTGATTTAATACAATATTCGGTAGCGGTTAGTATCGGTAATCACCCCTAGATACTATCATATTTCCTAATTTCGTAAGTTACTAACCATTTATTAAAAATATGCTTGTACCGAGAATGTTAACGCCGGACAAGAAGAAAAAGCTCCTAGACAATCTTTCGACCCATCTGCGAAGTTGTTTCTATGTTGTTATTAACTGTCATACCATACATACAATTTCCGGATAGTGAGACACAAATAAAAAAACGTCTGGATGACGCAGATACGTCCGATAACACAAGAATAGCAGTTTATGAAAATGAAGCAGCCGTTGTTTTCTAGGTGGAATTAACCAGTGATACCCATGCGTTATTGTCCTGAAAGATGCTAGGCAACGTAAACGGTAAATTGTATCAGCTCCCCGCCGACTCCCTTTCATCCGGAACAAAAAGAGGAGTCTAGAGGAGGGGCATCTGATCATGCTAAACATCCCCGTCGCCCATTCCACTCCTAATTTTCCTGTCGTCCTCTTAGCGTCCTGAGACGAGAGGCAATTTTCTAAAATCTCACGGGAGACGGCCTGACCGAAAAAGCCGCCCGCTTGGTCTTCTCGTCTGTCCGCCAGTTTCGGCTCAAGACGAATTGCAATTACGTGGAATTAGCTAAATAAAGGGAGCTTCTTAACTTGAGTAATTAATGTTAATTACGTTGCTCGCTTGTAAGTTTTGGCAGAGGTCCGTTGCGGCACTTTGCAGGGCAGGGTACTGAGAAGGAACGAATTAGGAAAAGCTACTTAACTGACACGGACGTTAATTTCGACAAAAAAATCACTTGTGTTAAAATTTTCCATGCGTACACAAAAAGAGAGAGGGGCTCCAGCACACATTCATGGGAAAAGAAGCTGCAGCGCCACGAACCAAACATAAGCAGAAAAAGATGTTGTTGGCAAGAACAGGTAGTTAACGCTATACTCTGAATGACTTTTGTAACATTAGAAACTTTTGCACTTTACGTCTATTTGACATTCGCTATGTTTGTAAATTATTCGACTGATATTCATGTTGCCAGTTGTAATCTTATCCTCCCACGCATCACTATTAAAATTCTCTGTCTCTGCGCAAGTAAGATCTACAGAAGAAAAACTTTTTACTTATCTGCATTATCTCTTGTTTTTAGCTCCAGTTCTTGGGTCTTGGGGTACATTCTTGCTGCTGAAATTTTGATTTATAACGTTGTAGGATCCTGATGACTAAATAACTGTTGATGACTTGCCTGTGTTAATCTTGAATATTATTCTTTGTCGCATTTTTCAATATCACACCGTCTTTACAATTTCCACTTGTGTCACCACACAAATTACATAATTAGAGACACAATCAAAAACACGTCTGATTCCATCAGAGGCATTCCCACTACTACTTACATTCTGCGGTACTCAGAATATCCCTAGGAGTTTTCAAGGCAAAAGAACTGACACATTTTCTTGACAAAAGAACAATCGTCTCCATCTTATATCATTATTTTACAAGTGAACCCAGAAACGAATTTAATAATTATTGTTATATAGTGCAACTAATAATATGAATTTTTAATTGTCCCAGATATTTCGTAATTTCAAATATCTCTACGAGAAGAAGAATGTTAACCGCACATACAGAGTGTGTTGTTGTTGTTGTTGTCTTCACTCCTAAGAATGGTTTGATGCAGCTCTCCATACTACTCTATCCTGTGCAAGTATCTTCTTCTCCCAGTACCTACTGCAGCCTACATCCTTCTGAATCTGCTTAGTGTATTCATCTCTTGGTCTCCCTCTACGATTTTTACCCTCCACGCTGCCCTCCAGTAACAAATTGGTGATCCCTTGATGCCCCAGAACATGTCCTACCAACCGATCCCTTCTTCTAGTCAAGTTGTGCCACGAACTCCTCCCCAATTCTATTCAATACCTCCTCATTAGTTATGTGATCTACCCATCTAATCTTCAGCATTCTTCTGTAGCACCACATTCCGAAAGCTTCCATTCTCTTCTTGTCTAAACTATTTATCGTCGATGCTTCACTTCCATACATGGCTACACTCCATACAAATACTTTCAGAAACGACTTCCTGACACTTATATCAATACTCGATATTAACAAACTTCTCTTCTTCAGAAACGCTTTCCTTGCCATTGCCAGTCTACATTTTATATCCTCTCTACTTCGACCATCATCAGTTATTTTGCTCCCAAAATAGCAAAACTCCTTTACTACTTTAAGTGTCTCATTTCCTAATCTAATTCCCTCAGCATCACCCGAGTTAATTCGACTACATTCCATTATCCTCGTTTTGCTTTTGTTGATGTTCATCTTATACCCTCCTTCCAAGATACTGTCCATTCCGTTCAACTGCTCTTCCAAGTCCTTTGCTGTCTCTGACAGATTTACAATGTCATCGGCGAACCTCAAAGTTTATTTTCTTCTACAGGGATATTAATACCTACACCGAACTTTTCTTTTGTTTCCTTTACTGCTTGCTCAATGTACAGATTGAATACCACCGGGGAGAGGCTACAACCCTGTCTCACTCCCTTCCTAACCACTGCTTCCCTTTCATGCCCTTCGACTCTTATAATTGCCATCTGGTTTCTGTACAAATTGTAAATAGCCTTTCGCTGCCTGTATTTTACCCCTGCCATCTTCAGAATTTGAAAGATAGTATTCCAGTCAACATTGTCAAAAGCTTTCTCGAAGTCTACAAATGCAGAAACGTAGATTTGCCTTTCCTTAATCTTTCTTCTAAGATAAGTCATAGGGTCAGTATTGCCTTACGTGTTCCAACATTTCTACGGAATCCAAACTGATCCCCCCCCCCCCCCCCGAGTCCAGCTTCTAACAGTTTTTCCATTCGTCTGTAAAGAATTCGCGTTAGTATTTTGCAGCTGTGACTTATTAAACTGATAGTTTGGTAATTTTCACATCTGTCAACACCTGCTTTCTTTGGGATTGGAATAACTACATTCTTATTGAAGTCTGAGGGAATTTCGCCTGTCTCATACATCTTACTCACCAGATGATAGAGTTTTGTGAGGCCTGGCTCTCCCAAGGCTGTCAGTAGTTCTAATGGAATGTTGTCTACTCCTGGGGCCTTGTTTCGACTTAGGTCTTTCAGTGCTCTGTCAAACTCTTCACGCAATATCATATCTCCCATTTCATCTTCATCTACCTCCTCTTCCATTACCATAATATCGTCCTCAAGAACATCGCCCCTGTATAGACCCTCTACATACTCCTTCCATCTTTCTACTTTCCCTTCTTTGCTTTCCATCTAAACTCTTGATATTAATGCAAGTGGTTCTCTTTTCTCCAAAGGTCTCTTTAATTTTCCTGTAGGCAGTATCTATCTCACCCCTCTTATGATAAGCCTCTACATCCTTACATTTGTCCTCTAGCCATCCCTGCTTAGCCATTTTGCACTTCCTATTGATATCATTTTTGAGACTTTTGCATTCCTTTTTGCCTGCTTCACTTACTGCATTTTTGTATTTTCTCCTTTCATTAAGAAAATTCAGTATCTCTTCTGTTTCCCAAGGATTTCTACTAGCCCTCGTCTTTTTACCAACTTGATCCTCTGCTGCCTTCACTATTTCATTCCTCAAAGCTACCCATTCTTCTTCTACTGTATTTCTTTCCCCCATTCCTGTCAATTGTTCCCTTATGCTCTCCCTGAAACTCTGTACAACCTCTGGTTCTTTCAGTTGATCCAGGTCCCATCTCCTTAAATTCCCACCTTTTTGCATTTTCTTCAGTTTCAATCTGCAGTTCATAACCAATAGATTGTGGTCAGAATCCACATCTGCCCCTGGAAATGTCTTACGATTTAAAAACTGGTTCCTAAATCTCTGTCTTACCATTATATAATCTATCTGATACCTTTTAGAATCTCCAGGGTTCTTCCATGTATACGGCCGAATTCCTTCCCCATCCTTCCCTAATCCGATGAGACTGTTGACCTCGCTGTCTGGTCTCCTTCCCCGAAACCAACCAACCACTCTTCCATGTATACAACCTTCTTTCATGATTCTTGAACCAAATGTTAGCTATGATTAAGTTATGCCCTGTGCAAAATTCTAGCAGGCAGCTTCCTTTTTCATTTCTTATCCCAAATCCATATTCACCTACTACGTTTCCTTCTCATCCTTTTCCTACTGTCAAATTCCAGTCACCCATGACTATTAAATTTTCATCTTCCTTCACTAGCTGAATAATTTCTTTTATCTCATCATACATTTTCGCAATTTCTTCATCATCTGCGGAGCTAGTTGGCATATAAACTTGTACTACTGTCGTAGACGTGGGCTTCGTGTCTATCTTGGCCACAATAATGCGTTCACTATGCTGTTTGTAGTAGCTTACCCGCACTACTATTTTTTTTATTCATTATTAAACCTACTCCTGCATTACCCCTATTTGATTTTGCATTTATATCCCTGTATTCGCCTGACCAAAACTCTTGTTCCTCCTGCCACCGAACTTCAGTAATTCCCACTATATCTAATTTTAACCTATCCATTTCCCTTTTTAAATTTTGTATCCTACCTGCCCGAGCCGGCCGAAGTGGCCGTGCGGTTAAAGGCGCTACAGTCTGGAACCGCAAGACCGCTACGGTCGCAGGTTCGAATCCTGCCTCAGGCATGGATGTTTGTGATGTCCTTAGGTTAGTTAGGTTTAACTAGTTCTAAGTTCTAGGGGACTAATGACCTCAGCAGTTGAGTCCCATAGTGCTCAGAGCCATTTGAACCATTTTTTGAACCTGCCCGATTAAGGGATCTGACATTCCACGCTCCGATCCGTAGAATGCCAGTTTTCTTTCCCTCGATAACGACGTCCTCTTGAGTAGTCCCCGCCCGGAGATCCGAATGGGGCACTATTTTACCTCCGGAATATTTTACCCAAGAGGACGCCATCATCATTTAATCATACAGTAAAGCTGCATGCCCTCGGGAAAAATTACGGCTGTAGTTTCCCCTTGCTTTCAGCCGTTCGCAGTACCAAAACAGCAAGGCCGTTTTGATTAGTGTTACAGGGCCAGATCAGTCAATCATCCAGACTGTTGCCCCGCAACTACTGAAAAGGCTGCTACCCGTCTTCAGGAACCACACGTTTGTCTGGCCTCTCCACAGATACCCCTCCGTTGTGGTGGCACCAACGGTACGGCTATCTGTATCGTTGAGCCACGCAAGCCTCCCCACCAACGGGAAAGTCCATGGTTCATGGGGGGAAGATACAGAGTGTAATAATGTACTTTTTGACACATTTTAGTGTGAAACATAATACATCGTATACAAAATCAAATGGAATTCTTTCAGTGAAACAGCACAGAATGTTCACCTCTACCAGATTCGGGATTAATCTTGGTATAGCCTACTTCTATTAAAAGAGAAGGCTACGTTAGAAAAGTGGGTCCAATTACACAGTGTTCAACAATTTCGAGGTTTCTGAGAATGACTAGGACTTGAGAATTCTTGAATTAAACGTTAAGGCAAGATCTCCGTCACTGTCGACTCAAGATAAAATCATATATTTAATATCACAACTATTATAAATTACAACCTCTTCCGTTAGAGTATGAACTGTTGTAATTACCTGAAATTCCTTCTGTAAATGGATAAATGCAAAACAGAGAAGTAATAATAGGCGTGAGAGAAGCTCACCTTACTGATTTCTCTCATCCCTAGATTTTCGATGATTCTAGGTGCAAATGTGGCTGAACTAAGTTGTTCTAGAAGTTCTAAAATCTGGTTTGTCTTACGTATATGTCTTTTAAATCGCATAAACAGTGGATATCCAATACTGACCGACTCTACAAGTTTCACAACATTTTTTTCTTTATTCAGTGGATGAGTTGATATAATGGCCCATATTGTAAATAAAACAATGATAGAATTAACATCACGGAATCATACATCTAAGAGCTGAAAATAAATGCATTTGGCTTATTGCATGACATGGTTTAATTTGGAGGTATGCGAGCTGTTGTGTTAAAGACGTGTATTCGAAAAAAGTCTTAGCAGTCATCGTCGGAAATATGATTTTATTTGATTACCATTTACAGCTTTTCAATAAACCACAATGAGATAATAATAAAATACAGAGTTTAGCGCACAATTGGCAAACAGCGTGGCACACCGTCACAATTTTTGTGAACAGGATCGTTTGTTGTGCAATCCAACGGAGCATTGATGTACATTATCCTAGAGAAATACCTCGTCATAAGTAATGAACACTGACAGAATCAAACAGTTTACACATTGCATACCGGCAAGAAAATGGGACGAGTCGAAAAAGGGGAGATTTTACTTATGTCACTGAGAAATACGTGCGAAGTGTCCCAACGCGCTCCAAGCACCTCACATCTCTGTCCCGCGGCTTCTTGAGATCAGTTGCGTCAGTTATGTTGTAAACCACTTCACGATTCACCACAGAAAAAACAGTGTGGCATCAGCGCTGCCGGTATCAGGTGTGCAAGCGTCATTCAGTAATAGCGGCACATTCTGAGTTGTGAATCTTTCAGAGGACACGACAAGTTGAATTTAATTTTTAATATCATTTATTATTACACCATGTCCGTGTTTATACAGCGTCAGTATCTTACATTATTATGTCTTTCAGTCATGCATATAAGTAAGAAGTACATTGCAGCGTAAGATACAGACACTGTGTAAACACAACCATTCTGATTATCAGCTATATACTGTAGGTAGCTAAAGAAAGAATCGCAATGGGCATATGCCCCTGTGCTGTGTATAAATTTAAGATCAGATCGATTACAAACGAATTTTATATTACACGTTATACTCAAAACGAAGGAGACAGTGTTAATTCGGTTATCGAGGAGTCAAGTAACGTCCCATTTATAACGCAAGGAAGAAATTCGGGATACCAAGATTTTGTGGACTTGAAAATATACCCACAGAAGACAGACTCAGACAATAACAAAACATCAAACACGAAAATGATCCAAACAAGTGATATAGAAGTACTCAAAGCGCAGAAGAGTGACCCAGGCACTTCTGTTTTGTGAAAACCCATACATGCAAAAAGAACATAAGCTGATCGTCGTCAAAAAAAAAAAAGTGCATTTCCCTACAAAGCAGTGCGTTGCAGCGTACAAGGAGAAAAATGGAAATTCCTGATGTAAGAAAATTCATATTGAATCTCTCTGCTAGGCGAATGTATTCTTACACTACAGAAAACCATTTAGGATTAAATGTTTTCATAAATTGTATTTCTTAAGCACTAAGTGATGTTTCTTGTTAAATTTCATAAATTTTTGTTAAGTTTAATTCTCTAGTGAAACCATTTCCAGTTGTTCACTTTTTATGCTAACTTAAGTGTCAATTTTGTCTCATGGAGGTTCGAATGTCGTAATATCAATTTAAAAAGAATTAACTATCTGGGGCGGGAAAGTGGCCAAAGTTTTAGAGAAGGGTTCGTAACAAAAACAGAAGAATAAAAAAAATAGCAAGGAATTTTACACAGATTAAAGACCTATTAAGAATATCACCTCACATTTGACGAGAACAGAACTACATGTCCATATTACTAGTTCTTAGAATATAATGGAATATTGTCAATAATACTTACCCTAAATTTAAAGACAGCTTCTACTATTGAGGTACCCCAGAGCCTAGACTTTCCAGTAATTAACACGTATCGGTACTGCAGGTGCCCAATGAAGACTGCAAAATCATTTGTTGTGCAAGGATTTTTTTAACAATCCCAAATTATGGAGGAGGAGATTAGCGTTTAACAACGAGGTCAATAGAGACGTAGCACAAACTCAGATTAGGTAAGGATGCAGAAAGAAATCAGGCGTGCCCTTCCAAAACAACCATCACAGCATTTGCCTGAAGCGGTATGGGGAAATCACGGAAAACCTAAAGCGGGATGGCCGGATGCGGGTTTGAACCGTCGTCCTGCCGAATGCGAGTCCAGTGTGGTAGCCACTGTGCCACCTCGCTCGGTCAAAATGAAGGTGCTACAGACATCCAAAGGGTGGTGGAATAGTGACACCGTAATTTAATTTTGTGACCAGGTGAGATACGTATGTAATGAAAGTCAAAGTTGCCATGAGTTCTGTTACTTATTCTAAATCCTCGCACAAAACGATTTCAGCAATTGCACATCAGTATGAGACCAACATGTTCAACAGACACTAGTCACTGATAAAATTATTGCAAGAGAGTGAAACAGTTATAAGTAACTAAGGTTGCTGAAGCTTGAAGACAAGGAACCGATAGTTCGGTTACTACATTATTAGCACACTTATCCATTTCTGCGATCTGATGACAGTGATAGCAAAAATTTGAGTTAGTAAAATTATGCATGTCAGAAGGGCGTCTTCCTCCTACTCATTAACACTTCGTTTACTGAGTACATTGGGACCTATACAATCCTAAGGCAACTGCCGATCTTACCATTCTTTTAACAGCGGCGTTTTGTGGTCACTGTGTCAGACGATGCCTGTCAATCTCAAAAATCTACCTAGCGTGAACCTCACATAATGCTACAGTTGGAGCTGCAATGTTAAATAACTACTTCTCTCACCGAATTCCGCAAACAGAAATCGAAGTGCCTCTCTTACTACCAGTGGACAAAGTGCCAGCTTATTTCCTCCTGTCTTCCCTCGTAACATTCACCCCTTCTTCAAAAGCCAATCCTAGCCTCTCACGAGCACTCATCCAATGACTAGCGTCAATATTCCCAGAGCGTCCTCCCACTTCTCAATGATTTGCCCGATCTACTACGTCAGACCAGGCCGACCAATGAAATTCGTCACTTTCGCGATCAGAGGCCTACGGCTAAAGAAAGGATTTTCGCTGTCTCCTGTCGGCACTTCGAAGGTGCACGTTAACACGTTATTTCCAAAGACCCTTTTAAGATACCTGTCTGCTTTACTTACAGGGTGACAGTTACTGAACTATACGAAGTATAATCGTCATAACTTGTGAACGGTTTGCATTAGGATGTCAAACTACAAGTTGGGCCGGGTGGCTAGATGGGAATTATTACGCGTTGTATGGTTTGGTTTAGCGACGAAACCGAATTTGATTTTAATGGGTTCGTCAATAATCAAAATTGGCGCATTTAGAGGACTGAGAATTAGCATTTGGTGATCGATAAGTTTCTCCGCCTTCAGTGGGTGATTGTGTGGTGTGCACTGCGCAGTCACGTAATAATCGCTGCGATATTCCTTGACGGCAGAGCGACTATCGAACGGTACGTGAAAGTTTTGGAAGATGATTTCGTCCTCATTGTCCAAAATGACCATGATTTCGACAACATATGGTTCGTGCAAGACTGAAACTCGACCCCATCGAAGCCGGGGAGTGTTTAATGTCCTGGAGGAACACTTTGGTGACAGCATTCTGGGTCTGCGGTACCAAGAGTCCACTGGCATGGGCCTAACACATGCGACTCTTTTTTCTTGGGCTATATTAACCCCAAAGCCATTGCTAAGCTAAAAACAGGCATTCAGGAGGTCATCGAAAACATCGATGTTCCAACACTTCAGCTGGTCACGCAGAATTTCGCTATTCGTCTGCGGCACCTCATCGCCAAGGTTGGCAGGCGTATCGAACATGTGAAAACACAATCCGAATATCTGTAGTGGATTTTACGTGTTGAATAAAGTGTGAACACGCTACAGATAGTAACTATTTACGTTTCTTTTTACACAGTTCAGTAACTGACACCCTGTACAGGGGGGGGGGGGGGCTGGCAGCTACAGGGTTTTTAGGATGAGAGTGTTGCAGTCCCACACTCAAGGGATCCCCATATCTCGCCTGCCGTGTTCTGCCGAAAGCATAGAACCATAAATACCTATACGTTTTGTATAGCCTGCAGAATGTCCACCAGTATATCAATCTCCTGTCAGCAAACAGGATTCTCTGCATTCTCCGCCCAAGGCTCTTTGTTACCCGCCTTCCGGGACCTTCACTGTACTTTACACCGCCCTAGCCATGGAAAAACCTTTCAGGAAAGGGAAACGGTGATCATTTCTTGCAAAATTCCAATGACTGCTCTGCAGCCGTCCGGACGCCGCGGCGTTACCTCCTGATCGCATTCCTTCGACCCACAATGGGCATCGCTTCACTGCATTCAGTACAAACAACAATCTTCGGCGAGTGCTGTACTACCTGGCGTCGTTGTCACCTTACACAACCGGCCCGCTCTGGTGTACATTCTGTGAAATTGGCAGCGCAGAGATATGTAATTCGCAACAAATACACTCCTGGAAATAGAAAAAAGAACACATTGACACCGGTGTGTCAGACCCACCATACTTGCTCCGGACACTGCGAGAGGGCTGTACAAGCAATGATCACACGCACGGCACAGCGGACACACCAGGGACCGCGGTGTTGGCCGTCGAATGGCGCTAGCTGCGCAGCATTTGTGCACCGCCGCCGTCAGTGTCAGCCAGTTTGCCGTGGCATACGGAGCTCCATCGCAGTCTTTAACACTGGTAGCATGCCGCGACAGCGTGGACGTGAACCGTATGTGCAGTTGACGGACTTTGAGCGAGGGCGTATAGTGGGCATGCGGGAGGCCGGGTGGACGTACCGCCGAATTGCTCAACACGTGGGGCGTGAGGTCTCCACAGTACATCGATGTTGTCGCCAGTGGTCGGCGGAAGGTGCACGTGCCCGTCGACCTGGGACCGGACCGCAGCGACGCACGGATGCACGCCAAGACCGTAGGATCCTACGCAGTGCCGTAGGGGACCGCACCGCCACTTCCCAGCAAATTAGGGACACTGTTGCTCCTGGGGTATCGGCGAGGACCATTCGCAACCGTCTCCATGAAGCTGGGCTACGGTCCCGCACACCGTTAGGCCGTCTTCCGCTCACGCCCCAACATCGTGCAGCCCGCCTCCAGTGGTGTCGCGACAGGCGTGAATGGAGGGACGAATGGAGACGTGTCGTCTTCAGCGATGAGAGTCGCTTCTGCCTTGGTGCCAATGATGGTCGTATGCGTGTTTGGCGCCGTGCAGGTGAGCGCCACAATCAGGACTGCATACGACCGAGGCACACAGGGCCAACATCCGGCATCATTGTGTGGGGAGCGATCTCCTACACTGGCCGTACACCACTGGTGATCGTCGAGGGGACACTGAATAGTGCACGGTACATCCAAACCGTCATCGAACCCATCGTTCTACCATTCCTAGACCGGCAAGGGAACTTGCTGTTCCAACAGGACAATGCACGTCCGCATGTATCCCGCGCCACCCAACGTGCTCTAGAAGGTGTAAGTCAACTACCCTGGCCAGCAAGATCTCCGGATCTGTCCCCCATTGAGCATGTTAGGGACTGGATGAAGCGTCGTCTCACGCGGTCTGCACGTCCAGCACGAACGCTGGTCCAACTGAGGCGCCAGGTGGAAATGGCATGGCAAGCCGTTCCACAGGACTACATCCAGCATCTCTACGATCGTCTCCATGGGAGACTAGCAGCCTGCATTGCTGCGAAAGGTGGATATACACTGTACTAGTGCCGACATTGTGCATGCTCTGTTGCCTGTGTCTATGTGCCTGTGGTTCTGTCAGTGTGATCATGTGATGTATCTGACCCCAGGAATGTGTCAATAAAGTTTCCCCTTCCTGGGACAATGAATTCACGGTGTTCTTATTTCAATTTCCAGGAGTGTAAAACACCAAGTACTTCGTGTACTGACAATCACTATAGGATAGCCTTTAATAAAAGTAAAGAAACACGGTATTTATCGATAATGAGAAACTCGACAAAACAGTCAGTTTCACCGACTGTTACTACCTCAATTTAAGGCTTATAGAATTCCTTAAGTCGATTCTTCTCAAGTACCGCATTTTGGAGCTGTGTCACTTTTCCTGCCCAGTTGAAGTGTGTAGACATTACGATCAAATTTCCACATTACATTATTCTCAAATAATGTCAAAAGGAGTGACTGTTATTGAATCTGTAGAAAGAGACGCCAGTTTCACAATAGATACCAGTACTATTTGACTTCCGTACATAATCGTGTTTCGGTCAAGTTACACATCTCAGTAAACAAGGAAATGCCAGTGCAGTGGCAGCAGCAGAGACCAACAATTGGAAAAAAATGAGAAACAAATTTTATAAGAAAATTTACACCACCTGTAAATGTAGCCACACATTCCTTATACATTAGTAGAGGGCACTCACAAATAGCCTTAGTGTGTAGTATGCCAGAAATTTCGTAATTTCAAATATTTTTAAAAGAAAATATTGATTGTAAGACATTAATTTCTTTTTTATACGTCTAAGCCTGGAATATAATACACCGTATACAAAACCATATGAATTCTTTTAATGAAACAGCTGAGATAATCTTAAGCTATGCATGAATCGATAGCATACATGGTATCGGTTACCTCTATAAAAATATCTTGTTAGAGGAGGGTGATTCATTATAATCGGAAACAAGCTGCTTCAGCAGCAATCGCCGTCCCTAGTATGCAGACTTCATTGTTCTGACAGGTAGGGACCGTCGAACATTGCGGGAGCTGGTTATAAACAACCACAAGAAATCACTCCTGAGTTGGAATTTGCTCCTGCAGTTCAGGTGGCACAAAAAATGGCTCTGAGCACTATGGGACTTAACATCTAAGGTCATCAGTCCCCTATAACTTAGAATTACTTAAACCTAACTAACCTAAGGACATCACACATATCCATGCCCGCGGCAGGATTCGAACCTGCGACCGTAGCAGTCGCACGGTTCCAGACTGTAGCGCCTAGAACCTCTCGGCCACACCGGCCGGCTCAGGTGGCACAATGACTGTGTGTAGGCAGCTGAAAAGAATGTGGTACGATGG
Source organism: Schistocerca nitens (assembly GCF_023898315.1). Classification (NCBI taxonomy): domain Eukaryota; kingdom Metazoa; phylum Arthropoda; class Insecta; order Orthoptera; family Acrididae; genus Schistocerca; species Schistocerca nitens. The sequence continues at coordinate 578,804,289 of NC_064621.1, read as the reverse complement.
TCGAGCAGCCCCTCATGAGGCACAGATTTCTGCAGGAAATGGTAAGCGACACTTCATGTGGCGTAAAGACAAGGAGGTTGATGACTGAAAGCAAAGTACCAACAGTGAAGTCGGAAATGGTGGTGTTCTGGCATGGGTTAGGCTGTAGTCCTCTTATTGCACTTAAGAGATCGCTAAATGTGGAAGTGTACGGACGTATTTTTGGGCACTGTGTACTGCATACTGTAGGGGAACAACTGTTCGAAGGTGATCACTGTAAGTATCAGCACGATAACGCACATCATCACACAGCAGCGTCTGTGAGGCAATGTGTTGTGGACAACAATAACCCTGAAAATGACTGACCTGTCCAGAGTCCCGATCTAAGCCCGATGGAACACCTTTAAGATGGGTTAGGACGTCGACTTGGCACCAAATTCCTCAACATCCAACATCACTCCCTTTCCCAGTTTCGAGACTTGAGAAGTACTCGACTGTTATCCTCCGCCGACATTGGGACACCTCATTGTAAGCGTCGCCTGCAGTGTTGAAGGCGCGACAAAGGCGAACGATGATTACAGTTCTTATTAATGTCCACGAAAAGGTGCTCGGATACTTTTGACGGGATAGTGTATTTTGTAGGTAGCCATCGCGAGAGCGTTACAAATCTCATAGAAAGTTTGAAGTGGGACAGACTTGCAGATAGACGACACGCTAAATGGAAGGGGCTGCTCACTAAATTCCGAAATCTGATATCGCCGACGATGTAGAGCGTATATTATTACCACCAACTTTCAAATCGCGCAGTGATCACCATTCAAAGATAAGTGAAATCAAAGCTCGTGCTGAGGCGCCCGGACTGTCGTTTTTCCCTCGAGCGATCCGCGAATGGAGCAGATGGGGCGAAATATGACTTTGGCGCTAATTGTGCCACCGCCACACGCCGCTTGGTGGCTAGCGGAGTATATATGCCGATAGCTTCCACATGTCTTCAGTTTATATTGTAAGAACTTGTGCATCGCTTACTGCATTTTTCCTTTTCGTGGAGAGCAATAGCAGTTGGCTCCCGCTGGCTCAGATTCCGGCTATTCTTTTGGTCTGATAGGTCAGTATATGTTACAAAAATGTGCACAGTAACAGTTAATGAGTTTAACGCACTTCTGAAAAGCTTTCCAGCAAGGCCAATTTGCGGCTGGTATTTTACAGATATGTCTGATACTCCATTAATTTTGAATTCTGTGTTGATAATCTGGTGCTCTATATATTGGATATGTAAAGCTGGAAAATGTTAAAAGCACAAAATATTTGTTGCAAATAATATGATGTAATAACAAAACAGTTTTAATAAAGCGATATTAGGACGCAGAATATATTTGACATAAAATTGCTGTCGACGAGGCAACAGCGAAACAAAAAGTGTCACTGTAATTATTCTTCATGATCGCACGGCATATTATTATGACTATGGCATGCTATTCAACCTTCGAAAATTTAATAATGTGTTCCGAGCATTCATCACAGGTCTAATAATTAAAACGGAGAAGTTATGTCAAAAGCAGTAGAACATGTTCACGTCCCGTGTGTACTGCTTGGCCGTGAAGCCGAGTTACGTGATTACCCGCTGTGGTTATCAGGTTAAGACTCTACACAGACTGCGTATGTACTGCGACAGTCGTATGCTGAAGAAACTGAACTTAAATAACGCAATATATTAAGAACACCGGAAGCCAGCGTGTCAAAGGATACACTTACTACAATGTTTTGAGCCATTTTGCAAGACCATAATTTCCGAGTAAATTAAAGAAAAATATATTTGCTTGCAAAGTCTGACCACTCTGATGATGCACCCAACATTATTTCTTTCGGCATCTGTACCATTGTGCTAGAACTGTAGTGGTTTCGTCATTGTTGTAAACTTTATTCCGAACACCTGAAGGTCACACTCATCTCCTATAGCCTATCTCGTGAAAATCTCTCCACAGCTAGTCTTTGTGAAACTTCTCCAACCTACGAACACTAGAAAATGATCGTTCTGGTCTTGGCCTTACTGTACAATGTCTATATCCTCCACCACTACTTGATGCCTCAGGATGTGACGTATCAGCCTACCCCATATTCTAGTGTACCTATGGCATAAATCTATATTCTCTCTAATTCGATCCGGTGTCTCTTCATAACTTCATATGTTCAGTGCTGTTCTCGTAAGTCGCTTACCAAACGCTCTAATCTTCTCTTCTCTGTAATCCCGATAAACACTCTCCTCTATTTCAAAAACGTTTTTCTTTCTATTAACTGTCTGAATTTTATATCATATACACTTCAACAATAGTCAATTTCTCCCCAAAAACATTCAGCATGTTTCAGTGTCTTCTGAAGACATGGTAATTCCATTCGATTTTCAAACTCCTTTGCAGCCTCTGGCAAAACTGCAATATCACTGTCAAAATTTTTCTCTCATTTCCCTTATTCTGTTTGGGTTACTTTACCGATTGCATAGAAACGTACATGTTAAAATAGGGGACAGTTTGCAACCATGTCGCTTTCCCTTTGCACTACTGTGTCTCCGCAATATCTTTCGACTCTTGGAATTGCTGTCTGGTTGTTACGCTATTTACTCTTTCGCTCTCTGCAGTTTATCCCTGAAAATTTCAGAATTTCAAAGGATGCATTTTAATTTTTTAAGTCTGGAAATGCACTAAACGCAAATTTTTGTTTCTTCAGTCTATCTTGTATGACAAAACGGTAGCATCAGGATTTCCCAGAACGCTTCTACATTTCTCCAGAACGGAAACTGGTCGTCACCCAGATCGACTTTTATCAGACGTTCCATCGTTTTGTAGATAATCTGTGGTAATATTTTGCAACATGGATCATTAACAGATGGTACGGTAAAACACTTTTGAGCACTTGCTTTTTTTGCTATTGCGGTTATTATACGAGGTTGTTATGCTTTCTGGTGTAGCCTACCAGCGGCAACAGTTAAGTCTTAGTTGATTTTTCTTATAATCTTAACAGCTCTGCTAAAATGTCTTATACCTTAGGCACCTCGTTCGGACTCAGGCCTTTTCTGCGCTCTGTAAAACTGATCATAGAGTGTAGGACGTCCAGTCATATCTTCAACTATTGTCTCTCCCTTTTCTATAATACTGGCAGAAAATTCTTTGTTTTCTTTTATATGATCCTTCAATATATTGATTTCAGTTTACGATCTTCTCTTCTTTGTTTGGGTCAGATTGGTGGCCTGAGTCCATTATGTCTACACAGCTACTTGTTTGACATCGGAAGCTTTAGTATTTCTGTATGGGGTAACTATTTTTCTCACAGTCAAACAAGTCTAGCTTTCCCGCTTTAGCCATTCCAGCTTTCCTTATTTGCACTTTTTGTCAGTATCATTTTTAAGATATTTGTATTCGCTTTTGACTGCATATTTTTCTGCATTTCAACAGTCACCTTTCTTTGTTTAAATTTAAAATCTCGTGTCTCTGTGCTCAGTTACTTCTCTGCTGTCGTTACTATTTTATCTTTCGAAGCTTTCATTCGTCTTGTGTTGTATTTCTGTCATCTGTTTCACTCAGTCGCTGACTGACTTGACGATTGCTGGTTCTTATAATGAGCCTGATTCAGTCCGTTGAATTCTCTACCCTCCTGCAACAGTTTCTTCAACCTTTATGTGGATTTCATTTGTAATAGTTTGTGTCGGAGTTCCTCGAAACGTTTCGCACTTTAAAAATCTTGATTTTAAATATCTGTAATCTACTCTAAACTTGTAGTTGTATCCACATCGCTTGTACATTTGTATCATTAAACGACGTGTGAGCGGTGATGACAATGCGGCCGTTAGTACTGCGTAGAGTGTGCCGTAGCCGACGACGCGCTAGGTGACTTGCTGCAGATCTTCAGTTCAGACGTTACCACTCCTGCCACTAATCACTTACTGTTTCTTATTTATCGTTTTTGAAAGATTCAAGAATGTTCCTGTATTTCTAATGTTTGTGTACGGAGCAGCTCTCTCATTCCGAGAGGCCAATTCTGTTCCTTTCTGCTTGTACACCGGTGTCTGTAATAAACATGCATTCACTGTTGTTGTATGTCATTGAGAACACTGCTCTCAGACTTGGACTTCATTCCGGTTACGATGTGACGTTTCTGGTGGAGAAGCAAGGTGCTTAGAAACATCTACGTCAGAGCGCTCCAATTTGGCAGCACAAGAGCTGTCGCATGCACGATTAAAACCGGACACAAGTATTACATCATTCCTGCGTGTTCTGCCTGTATATTAAGTAGATCAAAGAATTACAAAACAGCAAGTCAGCGTCACATCAGGCTTCCACAGAGGTTTTCCGAAGAGGCTGGTGAAACCCGATGAGATGGCTGAAACTATTCGAGATAGTCGCTAAGCACAGTAGGTGGGATGAATAATGTATTTGGTGGAAGTGTACTTCTGATTTCGTCTTACAGCCCAGCAGTGGTTCGAGAACAACGCAGAGAAGCGCAGTAGCTCGGATAAGTTCCAGGCTGCACTGAATAAATCAACAGAATGCTTAGAGGAATAAAAACTAAAGAACAGGCCCCTACGACAGGGGAAACGACACAGTCCTTGATACTAAATATTAAGGCCCTACGACATATTGCCAATTAGAACCTGACAGAGATTGACAAAATGACTGACAAAATCGCACTCTTAATGGAAGGAGTCGCAGAAGAGACGAATCAAGCTCATCTGGTAAAGGATGTCACAAGAACACAGGAACTCATTAAGTGGTGCCAGCGTATTAAGGAAATGCAAAGGAGTGGGGAAACATTATTTCAGACGAAAGAGGTATGACCAAGTCCAGAATGTGAGCCCTATGGCACTGAAAAGACCATCATGTCCTCGCCTCTCTCACACGCCAGGCTGTAATGATTTCTGGTGCACTACTTTGATACCCTAATACCTATCAATAACTTATCATTTCTCATATGCTTTCAACTTAAAATTATAGTTCAGTCGCGATATAGTGTTTGTTTACGTTGTTAGAAAGTCGAATGAAGAGGTTGCAGCAAGGCCGTTGATAAAATGACAGTGCTGTGCTCTTCAATAAAAATGAATAGAATCTCGACTGAATACAATGAAGCAGCCGATAATCAGTCACGACGAGAAAAGTTGAGAGATGAATGAGAGCCTTCACCTCGCTTTGTACCAAATGTTCACTGTTTTATAAGTGACGTGTCTTAACGCAGCCAAAACAGGAATGTGTCAGATTTAAAATCGTACGATGGAAGCAGAATTTAAATGTATCCAGTAATAACTGGTATATTGTCGCTAACTTTAACTTTTGCAGAAGTCAACAAAGCATCTATCCTGTCCAGTACAATACTCGTTAGTAGGAGATATATATCGATTTAGAGCCATTGGAGTTGTCCTATGCCCATTTGGAGCCAGGTAAGGAGATGTAAGACGATTTTGGACAGAAATTTCGTTTCACCTTAGGGTGCGTTACATTCAGGAAGGGGAGCGTATCATTACGCACATTTCCTCTCCTAAGACACGTCCCCAGTTTCTTTAGCGGCGAACCTTGATCTCATCCCCGCTCTTTTCCCTATCCTCACTTACACCTTTGATAATTGATTTTTTGGAAACTGTTCAATCAGAGGACATACAACAATTTTCTTTACAGTAAACACACATATTTAGCCCAACCGCAGTTCTAAATTTTACTGCCATATAATCTGATCCAATCACATTTATCAACACTTTCTTAAGGCATTGCTCTTCCTAGCTTTTCTATTTCGTTTCTTGGGTGTAGACCAAGAGAACTTCCTGCAGCAAGGATGCACTAGGAATGACATCGTTCTCATCCACTGCTGATGCCAGATGCGTTATGTCTGCATGGCATCATCCATATCCACCCCTTCGCCGACAGCAGATCGTTCATGGTACGCGAAGACCTACAAAACCGAAACATCACACTATGAGGAGTTTAAGAGGATATTATTTCCTAATTTTGCTAGATTTTCTGTTTCCTGTATAGCTATTGCCATCAGTATGCGCCTAAACATATTTGTGTGGAGGTTGTGATCATCGCCAGCAGATGATAACATAATACTTTACAGGGTTTTATTTCATGTTTTGGTGTTTTGCGTAATTTTTTTTCTTCTTATAGTCACTCCCGTAGGTAAATCAGTGACATATTTCCTTTTTTTGACAATAGAAAACTAGTTTTAAGTGTTTCTAAGCAAAATGTAAAACTGTTTACTTATAGAATTCTACAGTTTTGCTCTCTTAAGTGTCTATGTTCCAAGTACAAGAGTGTTGGGAGACATGTGGGGACAGCATAGCTGGTACAAAAAACGAACTATCATCACACCACACACTTTCTCAAGCTATCCAATAATGGTTCACTCCATCAAACAGTTTTTCTGGCTGAAGATGGTGACGCATGCTGTTCTACACAAGAAAAACATAACTGATTTTATTGACTGCTAATATAACTACCTTAAGGGACGACTTTAGACCTAGTTGAGGCTATGTACCAGTGGAGCGGATAAGATATTTTGCATATTTTCTGTAATGGTTCACTTGAACAACAAACATTTGAGAGGGAGAAGCTTATGTTCGAAGTGCATTCCATAGGAAATACAATACATTTCCTTTTCGGAGCATGATGAATGTATTCCAGAAAACTATTATGTTCCCCATTCCTTTGGCTACGTCCGCTTCCGTAGCGCAGCGGTAGTGTTACCGCTTACGACGCAAGGGGACCCGGGATCGATTCCCGGCAGGGGACCGGGTGTTGTATTCTTTCATCATCATCAATACGCAAGTCGCCGAAGTGGCGTCAGCTTAAAAGACTTGCAATACGGCGGCCGAACCCCGATGGGGATATCAAGGCCAATAAATACCATATGATCATTTCATTTTTCTTTTGGCTACAAAACCCTATTTTTCAACATAATCTCCGTTCAATGTGACGGCCTTACGCCATAACACAGGGAGGGCCTGTATGCCCGCGTGGTACCACTCTACCGATCGACGACAGAGCAAATGTCTCACTTTCAATCATTCTTGTTCTACTTCCCGCGGGGTGCATCCTTCATTGAGCTAAACGTATGATTGGGAAGGTGCGAGATACCGGCTGTATTGTGGATGAGGAACAAAAGTCCAGTGAAGCTTTGTGAGCTCAACTCTGGTGTGGAAACTTACGTGAGGCTTTGCGATGAGTAAATAGGTGTATGATTGTGGTCCGTTGATCAACCTGAATGAGAGTGTCCGCACGTTCCAAGATTGTAGAGGTCACAGCTTTTGCAGTCTGCCGGCACGGGGGATACCGGACCGAGCTGCACGACCTCGCTGCGATGGTGACGAGTCGCCCAACGTCTCACCGCTCTTTTGTGCTCTTCCAGGTCTCTTCAGTAGCAACTGAGGATGCGTGGCTGCTGATAATCACGATATTATTACTGTAAGTTTAGCATTTCCATCGCAGACCTAAAACACATGCAACAATACCCTCGTCCACCTCCAGAAGAGAAGAGAAAATTTGAAGTAGAATAAAAAATGTAATCAGTTTCATTTGATTGCACTTTACATTTGTGAAAAGTTAACTAGTATCTTTCAAGCAGTACACAAAGCTAAAGTGGAAGTACAGAGATCCTGGTTAACATACGAAAACAGACAACAGTATGCCAAAATCTCTTAACTAAATAAAGAGTTACAGAATTTCTACCGGTAGACAGTAATTTACTTCAACAGTCCTACAAAGCAATGACATATCACAGACAAAGCAGAACAGATAACTAAATAAAAAACAGCAGAAGAACAGAAATCACAAAAAAGAAATCATGTGTTCTCTTGAGACAACAACTGCAGGAGAATGTACATGCACACACACACACACACGCAGTCAATACATCGATTTCACACGTCTGCCAACAACAATAAATCTTACTTACGTACAACTCAGTGCAGAGAAAACGTAATTGTTATAGGAAGATCTGACATACAACATCAGCAAGAACTAATCAACAAATGCAGCCATTAGAGATATCAGAGCAGAAATAGAACATACTGTAGCACAAGATGGAAAAAGAAAGCAATGATATAAATACAGAACTAGTCAGAGTATCGACAGCAAAGAAAGTGAATTTCTTCATCAAATGCAAGGAATCTCATAGAAATGAACAGAAGATTACAAAGAAGCACTTAAAATTAAGTGAATAAAGAAAAAAAGAAGCAGCTGTAGAGCGCATAGATGTACAGGAATTTATAAATGGAACAAAGACGGGCTATAAAAAATCTGGAAAACTCAAGTCTTGCTGAATATTAGATTTCAAATGAAACTGAAAAACATTAAAATGTCATAAGCTGCTAGGCAAAACACAGAAAAAACATAAAAAATGTTCAGCAACACCAGTGCTCAGGCACCAGCCTAAAACACACAAAACAATATCCCCTTGCAACCAATTATTAATTTCCAGAATGTTCCCATATACCACATTTCACCAATTTCTAACTGAACATTTCGAACTAGAGAACAACAGAACTATAAATAACTTCTAGGACAATACGAGACACGCAGTTGCCACCAGTTAAAGCCCTAATTTCCATTGATCTTCAGGTCACGTACACTTTAATCCTACTTGGTGAGATAATCAGCTTTTTAGGGGAACAACTGGTAGGTAACCCGTAAATCCCAAATACCACCACAAAGAATTGAAAGTACCTGAAAAAACTGCATTTAGCTTCAGAACTGGTATATTTATAGAGGAAAGGATTCCAATGGGAAGACCAGCCTGGTACATACTAAGAAGTATCTTAATGAATCAGAATGAAAGTAGCACTTTTGTAGAAATAATAGAAACAAAAATATCCTGTACGTGACAAGCTAGGCAATGAAGGCAAACCAAAAGAACTTTAAACTGTTTACAAAAGAAATGAAAAATCATGAAGGAAAAGGAAGACGAATGCAGTGCAGTAGTTCATGAATATACGCTGAAGAGCCAAAGAAGCTGAACACCTACCTAATATCGTGTAGGGCCCCCACGAGCACTCAGACGTGGCGCAAAACTACGTGGCATGGACTCGGCTAATGTCTGAAGCAGTGCTGGAGGGATATGAAACTATGAATTTGCAGGGCTGTCCATAAATCCATAACAGTACGAGGAGGTGGAGATGTCTTGTGAAGAGTAAGTTGCAAGGCAGCCCAGATATTCTCAATAAATGTCTGGGGAGTTTGGTGGGCAGCAGTAGTTTTTAAACATAGCAGAGTGTTCCTGGAGCCACTCCGTAGCAATTGTGGACGTGTGGGTTGTCGCATTGCCCTGCTGGAGTTGCCTAAGCCCGTCGGAATGCACTATCGACATGAATGGATGCAGGTGACCAGACAAGATGCTTACGTACGTGTCACCAGTCAGAGTCGTATCTAGATGTATCAGGGGTCCCATCTCACTCGAACTGCACACGCCCTACACCATTACAGAGCCTCCACCAGCTGGAACCGACCCCTGCTAACATGTAGGATCCATGAAAGTATGAGGTTGTCTCCACATCCGTACACGCCCATCCGCTCGATACAATTTCCAGCCATGAACAGTACAATGTCGGTGATGACGCCACACGGGGTAGCCGCGCGGTCTAGGGCACGCTGCCACGGTCAGCGCGGCTCGCCCCGTCGGAGGTTCGAGTCCTCCCTCTTGCATAGGTGTGTGTGTTGTCGTTAGCGTATGTTAGTTTAAGTTAGATTAAGCGGTGTGAAATCCTTGGAACCGATGACCTCAGAAATTTGGTCTCATAGAAACTTACCACAAATTTACAATTTCGTTGTTGACGGGTCCAGGCGAGGTGTAAAGCTCTGTGCCGTGCGGTCATCAAGGCTACACGAGTGGGCCTTCGGTTTCGAAAGCCCATGTCGATGACGTTTCGTTGCATGGTTCGCACGCTAATACTTCTTGATGGCTCAGGATTGAAATCTACAGCAATTAGCGGAAGGGTTGCACTACTGTCACTTTGAACGATTCTCTTCAGTCGTCCTTGGTCCCGTTCTTGCAGATTATTTATGTCTGCCTCGGAGATGCTGTGGCTCATCGCTCGTGCGCCTACTATAACACCACGTTCATACTCACTTAAATCTTGATAACCTGCCATTGTAACAGCAGTAACCGATCTAACAAGTGCCAGAGACACTTGTTATATTATATAGGCGTTGCCGACCGATACGCCATATTCTGCCTCTTTACATATCTCAGTATTTCAATAAGCATGCCTGCTCTAAGAAACTTCCTGACATATTAAAACTGTGCCGGACCGAGACTCGAACTCGGGACCTTTGCCTTTCGCGGGCAAGTGCTCTACCGACTGAGCCACCCAAGCATGACTCACGCCCCCTCATTCTATGCCTGTTCTAGTTTCTTTGGCGCTTCAGTGTATGAACTAACATTTAACAGCTGCAAGTCTGCCGATATATGGATGACTGCAAGAAATTTTAATATCGGGCACAGAGAACATATAAGGACACTGAAGAGTGTATGTACCCATTCCACACATGTTGAATATATTGTAACAAAATCTTTTCACTACACTGCAATAAGAATAAAAATTACATCTCTATGGCATAATAACCAAAGAAAGGAATACTCACGGATAGTTAACACAGAGGGACATGAGGGAAGAGTGTAAGAAAGGAAGAGGATAGTAATATCACATGCTTGCAGATTATATAGCACACACAAAATAACGCCAAGTGAATCGATAAGTATAAATGGTCATCTTACATCTTTGTAATATGAGAAATAAAACACATGTTAATATGCAGCTGACAACATGACTTGGTTCAAAATGGTTCAAATGGCTCTGAGCACTACGGGACTTAACATCTGAGGTCATCAGTCCCCTAGAACTTAGAACTACTTAAACCTAACTAACCTAAGGACATCACACACACCCATGCCCGAGGCAGTATTCGAACCTGTGACCGTAGCGGTCGCGCGGTTCCAGACTGAAGCACCTAGAACCGCTTGGGCACACCGGCCGGCGGTGACTTGGAGTCAATGGAATGTACTCTACAGGGTGTCTGGATGAAATGACACGGCATTCACGCCAACCTCTTTATTATCACACGCTCAGAAAGTCTGGACTTCTGAAAACTCTTGCTGACTATGCTTATGTACCTAAACTTAACACTGCCCCAAGAGATCACACGCTTACTATAGCGAGGAGGGAGATGCTGAGAAGAGAAGAAAAGCGCTGGGATGTGTGTGCCATCATGAGCGAAGCAGTAAAACTGAGATACATTGACGGAAAAAAATCGCAACATTAATAAGGAGTTGCGTGACATAAATGAAAGACTGTATGCGTGTTTCTACGTCTGAATGACGATGTCAATTCAGATTTCGCGCCAGTCTCATAAGAGTGGTACTAGCTGCCCTACTATGAGCATGAAAATCAGGTTTACTTTAAATACACCCTGTAACGGTCGTGAGCGATAGTTACCCTTCAGATTGGACGTAGTGAGTTGCTAGTCAAGAACGCCTTTAAGACGACAAACACGCCATTATAAACACCTGAGTTTGAACGATCTCGTGTAATAATACTACGAGAAGCTGGATGTTCCTTCTGCAGTACTGCAGAAAGACTTGGTGGGAATATAGCCACTGTAGATGACTGCTGGTACAGGTGCTCACGAGAGTGTGCGGTCGCCAGGAAATGAGGCTCTGGATGGAATCGTGGCACTACTGAGAGAGAAGTCCATCATGTTCGGCGTATAGCTCTGTCTCCTCGTCTGTATCTACAGCAGCAGTCTGAGCAGCATTTGGCATAACCGTTGCACAACGAACTGTTGGAAATCCGTTATTTCAAGAACAGCTATGAGCCAGGCGTCCTGTAACGTGTGTTTTACTGACCCCAAACCACGATCACTTACGATCTCAGTAGTGTCAAGCGAGAGCCCTAGGCACGGCTGTGTGGACGTCTGTTGTGTTTTCTGATGAAAGCTGATTCTGCCCCAGTGACAGGGACGGCCGTGCGTCGGTTAGCAGGGGGTCAACCGAAGACCTGCACTGTCTGTGTGCTAGACACTCTCGACCTACACCTGGAGATATGGTCTGGGGTGCGGTTTCGTATGACACCAGGAGCTCACTCGGGCTATGCCACGCACCCTGACCGAAAAATTTTACGTCAGGCTGATGAGTAGATCTGTTGCGTTTCCATTCTTGAACAGCATTCCACAGAGCGTCTCCCAACAGGATAACGCTCGCCTCTATACCGCAGTTATTACTTAGCACGCTTAAAAACTGGCGACATATTGCGTTGCCTTCCTCGATCACCAGATCTGTCTCCAATCGAGAAAATATGGAACAAAATCGGTCAACAACTCCAACGTCATCCACAAACAGCATTTACCAATCCTATATTGACCGACCAAGTGCCACAGTCATGGAACTCCATCCCAAAAATCTGGCGTCCTGCACCTGTACAACGCAATGCATACATGCATGTTTGCGTATAATGTTCTGTATGCTACACCAGTTATTAATGTACCAACACTTCACATTTGCAATGGCTCATCTCGCGCTTACATTAGCATGTAATCTTGTAATTTTAATTACTTAAATATGTTACCTGGACAAAGGTATTCACAAAGTTTCATAGCTTTACGTTAATTAACTTTTGGTGTTACAGTTTTCTTCCGTCTTTGTGTATGCTTAGCTGGCATGCTGCCTACAAGTCAAGACTTGAACGTTTGACGAAACGGATACAGTTCTCGGACGGGTTTTCAAGCTTCAATTGTAATGTAATGGTTTGGATCGTGCTTTAGGTATTGAACGTCCGTTTTCTGGAATTAGTCTTTGTTTAAATAATTTGTTCTTTTACGTCCAAGAACATTAGTGTTATTTTTATCATCTATTGCAGTTACTACCCCTCCCTTTCGTGTAATTCTTCTTTATTGACTAAATTGTTAGTGTTTCTCTACCACCTTCCGGTTTGTCGCTATGGGTATTCTAGCTTTTGATCTGCCGTTCTCTGATTAGACCTAATTTTAATCATTGTTTCGGTTTCTTGTTATTGTGATAGAAAACGTTCTGTTTTTGTTACGATATTCTAATGGGTGTACATGTTGCTCTGCTCTTACAATGTTATGTATAAGATCTCCGTCTAACACATATGTTTCAATTCATTCAATTTTATATCAAAGAGAATTATTATTGTTGGGTTAAATATGTGTTGGAAATCTTTGGATGTGTGTGTGTGTGTGTGTGTGTGTGTGTGGGTGGGTGGGTGGGTGTGGGTGTGTGTCCGCGCGTGCGTGCGAGAGAGAGAGAAGGGAGAGATTGCATTTTCGTGCAGTTGTTCTCTCATGAGGACAATGACTTTTTTCTTTGTAAGTTTATTTTGACGTTTTCTTAGTTATGGATTCTACTTTGCCTGTCAACTGCCGTAACCGTATAAGATTGTTCAGGTGCAAATTGTATATTATTTTGGTTTAGTTTTGTTTTTGGGCAGACTGTTTCTTGTTTGCATTGCTCAACCAAGATGTCTGTCCTTGTGGCTTGGATTTATGTGCTGCTTGAAAGTCAAACGTAATCTGGAATCAAATGATACTGATTATACATTTATTAATTCCAAATTCTTTATTGCCGTCTGGAGTTAGATGAAGGCCTTTGTGCACGTTGTAGGTTTGTGCTGGAAGTTCATGAGAGGAAGTAATGGTATTATAAATATTTGCAGCAAATCTAGTTCGGTTGCTACTTCAATTACGCTTACCGAATGTATATAACGGCAAATATTATCTTCTCGTGTGGAACATAGCCTCAAACAGCCCCAAAATCAAAACTTATAGATGCTGTATTAGCAATCAGTGACGTCAAATATATTTTTATAGTGTAGATAATTGTGCACATTCACCTCCTCCCCATCTGTGGTTGGTGGATTTCACCATTCCTGACAAACTTCTAAAAAGTTGGCGTTATGGTTCCTCGTTTTCTATTTCCACCGTTCCTTGAACGATATCTGCAAACACAAATGCTTCCTCGCATCGAAGACGATACTGGCACTAAAATTCAGTTTGTTTTACTTGGAATATAACAGCTTAAAACCTCAAAAGTGTAGCATATAATTGACTAAGCGTTACACTTTTTGTTCACAAGTACTTTCCAATGTAACATCACCTTCAATAAACAACAACAGGTTATTAGTTTAACCGTAGAGATGACAGTAATCTGGGAATGGTGGCTGGCGTATGACACTATTCCTGAACAGATTCTAAAAGCATCCCTTGAACATTTTTTTAAATTGCCGGTTCTGCCAGCCCAATGTACACAACACTATCATCTTCATCCAGAATATTTTACTTCGAATATTGTGGCTTAATGCAGTGAAACTGTACTACTTACTAATGAAACAAACAGTTTTAAACTGTGCTCACAAATACCTAAAACTCACATTTACAATTATCAAAACAAAAACAGATTATGATGCAGCTGTGGAAATGATTTTACTTGAAAAACAATTTCCTCCATAAACGCGAGAATACGAAATTTAGCCTGCTAAATTATTATTGTACAAACTGTTGACGGTATCCACAAATGTGCCAAGGCACATTTTGCTCGCAGAAGCTATATTGGAAATAGAAAAAACTGACGAAATAAGACAATGACAACTTCTGAAAGTAATCGTGATATATTTCTGCTTTTTGGCTTTCGGGTGTGGAAAACGGACTACCGTTAGCGATTGCGTGAATGTGGCAACTCCATGCATTGCGATCACCAGTGGATGAGAATGATGTCATGTCCCACCCACCGTTGATGTCGGAAGCAGTGGACTGTTTCAGGAAATAAGATACGAAAGGTTGGAAGGACCTATGCTTAAGAAAAACTGAGAAATGTGATTGGATGAGACAATATGGCATTAGAGTATTGAGCTGTCACTGGGCTAAATATACCTGAAGAAAATGGTTAGAAGTCCTCTGAACGCTCTATTTCCAAGAAACGAAATAGAAAAGGTGGAGGCAAGGAGTGCAGGAATGGCGGAGAGCCAGGATTATGATTTGGGAAAGGAAGGGTCTGGCGCTGCTTATGAGAGGGGTGGACATATCTAGCGATGCCCCTGTATGTAGGCATCCAGAAGACCAGTGTTCAAATCTGAGTCAAAATCGGCATAGTCCTCCCATGACCCCAAATCGTTATTGCCCTAGTTTCATAGCTCAAATCGGCATATACCCCTACTCTCACTCAAGCCGATGTAGCGACACACTGTCGTGAATAAGAGAACAATAACAACCATTAATATCGACAGCGTCTTTTGAAAAATTGACGAAAATCGCAATGTTTACGCTATTTTGTAACTTTTAAAATTTAAGCAATTTTTACTGATATCTGCAGATACACCTGCAGTTATTCAAGTCAGTGCAAAATTTAACCTCAAAGAATATTCCTACGGATGTCTATGGATATGAGAACCCACTCAGATTTCGACTTGTAGTTTTGAGTATATCTCTACAACTGCAAACAGTAATATTCCTGCAGTATTCTGTGGAGAGCAGAATCCACTCAGATTTAGACTTACAGTTCTGAATATGTGTATGTAGACTAAACCAGTAATCATTTTAAACAAATCGATATGTGCAGAGTCCGTGAATTTTTTAGTTCACTTAATGCATAAATTAATAGATAAATTTAGGTAATTCCTCAGAAAATGTCGAGTTACAAAATATAGATTAAAATAAACAGTATGTGCAGACGCTAATTAATCAAGTAAAGTAGTGCTGGTCTTGTGGTGATTGTCATACTGAATATGTATAACGTCGAGAACTTGAAGACACGACGTCAGACCGACTCACAAGCTGACTGGTAGCACACTGGCAGCACGTGGGTGTGCCTCGTAACGCATCCACTCTTTGTTGTGTTCCTGGTCTGTCGTGTATCACGTGTTCGGGATTAGGTTATAGCTCCACTGTAGGGTTAGTGGCTTACAGTTCGTCTGTCTGGTGTCTTGTACTAACTGTTGTTTTATCATTGTGAGATCTGTTTGAAATCTGATTCCGTATCTCAGTGGTGCAATAAGAGTTGCAAATTCATTGGCAAGGAAAAGAAATTTTACATGTCACTTGAAAGGAACGATTAGACTAGCTCGTGTTTTTTGTCCAGCCTTGAGACACAAATTTAGGGCTTGAGGCACAACCGTGCAGCAGCTGATTATTCTGTAGTAGAGTTCGATGACGTGTGGTTTGCGACAGGGGTGTTAAACGAAGTATTAAACTGGCTGCTTGTTCGTTTGATGGACGTGCTTAGTTCCGACGACGCCCTGTGTTGCTCTGTGTTTGCTTTGAGTATTCTTGTTGTGATTTTGATATTACTTGGACACGTCCGCAAAATTTATGTCAAGTCGACTTTTCCTGATCGGTATGTGGCTTGAGAATTGTCGTTGTGTGTTTTAGCTGGCTCGAAGGAGCGAGATCCTTGCTGGTTGTGTTATATGAACATTTGGTATACTTGTCCGTGCATATTTATTAGGTTCTGCCCTTGTGTTCCGTTAGCAACAACGGACATGCGTTCGTTGTCGTAGTCGTTCACTTCTGCCAGTGATTCTCTTGAGCAGCGATTGTCCTACAGCGAGAACTGTTCTAATTTCTTTGTGATAAACTAGTCTAGAGCGCTGGTTACTACACAAGTTCAAAACCATCGTACAATATGCGTGAGAAGAGTATGTGCCAAGCAGGATCGTAAGAGATGGAAAAGAGCCACCGTGGTACAACAACCGAGTTAGAAAACTGCAGCGGAAGCAAAGGGCACTTCACAGCAAACACAGATATAGCCAAACCTTGCAGACAAACAAAAATTACGCGAAGCGAAATGTAGTGTGAGGAGTGCTATGCGAGAGGCGTTCAATGAATTCGAAAGTAAAGTTCTATGTACTGACTTGGCAGAAAATCCTAAGAAATTTTGGTCTTATGTCAAAGCGGTTGTTGTTGTGGTCTTCTGTCCTGAGACTGGTTTGATGCAGCTCTCCATGCTACCCTCTCCTGTGCAAGCTTCTTCATCTCCCAGTACTTACTGCAAAGCACATCCTTCTGAATATGCTTAGTGTATTCATCTCTTGGTCTCCCTCTACGATTTTTACCTTCCACACTGCCCTCCAATGCTAAATTTGTGATCCCTTGATGCCTCAGAACATGTCCTACTAAACGGTCCCTCCTTTTTGTCAAGTTGTGCCACATACTCCTCTTCTCCCCAATTCTATTCAATATTTCATCATTAGTTATGTGATCTACCCATCTAATCTTCAGCATTCTTCTGTAGCACCACATTTCGAAAGCTTCTATTCTCTTCTTGTCCAAACTATTTATCGTCCATGTTTCACTTCCATACATGGCTACACTCCATACAAATACTTTCAGAAACGACTTCCTGACACTTAAATCTATACTCGATGTTAACAAATTTGTCTTCTTAAGAAACGCTTTCCTTGCCATTGCCAGTCTACATTTTATATCCTCTCTACTTCGACCATCATCAGTTATTTTGCTCCCCAAATAGCAAAATTGCTCTACTACTTTAAGTGTCTCATTTCCTAATCTAATTCCCTCAGCATCACCCGACTTAATTCGACTACATTCCATTATCCTCGTATTGCTTTTGTTGATGTTCATCTTATATCCTCCTTTCAAGACACTGCCCATTACGTTCAACTGCTCTTCCATTCCTTTGCTGTCTCTGATAGAATTACAATGTCATCGGCGAACCTCAAAGTTTTTATTTCCTCTCCATGGATTTTAATACCTACTCCGAACTTTTCTTTTGTTTCCTTTACTGCTTGCTGAATATACAGATTGAATAACATCAGGGGAGGCTACAACCCTGTCTCACTCCCTTCCCAACCACTGTTTTCCTTTCACGTCCCTCGACTCTTATAACTGCCATCTGCTTTCTGTACAAATTGGTCAAAGCGGTAGGTTGATCAAAACAAAATGTCCAGACACTCTGTGACCAAAATGGTACTGAAACAGAAGATGACAGACTAAAGGCCGAAATACTAAATGTCTTTTTCCAAAGCTGTTTCACAGAGGAAGACTGCACTGTAGTTCCTTCTCTAGATTGTGGCACAGATGACAAAGTGGTAGATATCGAAAAGACGACAGAGGGATAGAGAAACAATTAATATCGCTCAAAATAGGAAAGGCCGCTGGACCTGGTGGTATACCAGTTCGATTTTACACAGAGTACGCGAAGGAAGAGGGGTCACCGTGGTCTAGGGGTAGCGTCTTTGATTCATAATCAAAACGTCTCCGGTCCCGGGTTCGATCCCCGCCACTGCCTAAATTTTGATAAATAATCAGCATTGGCGGCCGAAGACTTCCGGCATAAGAAGTCAACCTCATTCTGCCAACGGCCTTGTCAAAGAGGGCGGACGAGCGGATAGAGGTTCAGGGCACTCTCTTGTCCTAGGGATGGGAAATTGCCCCTAAAGGCGGAAGAATCAGCAATGATCAACGACATGAGGATGCAGAAGGCAATGGAAACCACTGCATTAAAGACACGTAACGTGTATCCACAGGACATGTGGCCTGTAATTGAAGTAAGTGTCATGATGATCTCTCCATTGGCAAAAGATTCCGGAATAGTCCCCCATTCGGATCTCCGGGAGGGGACTGCCAAGGGGGAGGTTACCATGAGAAAAAGATTGAATAATCAACGAAAGGATAACGTTCTACGAGTCGGGGCGTGGAATGTCAGAAGCTTGAACGTGGTAGGGAAACTAGAAAATCTGAAAAGGGAAATGCAAAGGCTCAACCTAGATATAGTAGGGGTCAGTGAAGTGAAGTGGAAGGAAGACAAGGATTTCTGGTCAGATGAGTATCGGGTAATATCAACAGCAGCAGAAAATGGTATAACAGGTGTAGGATTCGTTATGAATAGGAAGGTAGGGCAGAGGGTGTGTTACTGTGAACAGTTCAGTGACCGGGTTGTTCTAATCAGAATCGACAGCAGACCAACACCGACAACGATAGTTCAGGTATACATGCCGACGTCGCAAGCTGAAGATGAAGAGATAGAGAAAGTGTATGAGGATATTGAAAGGGTTATGCAGTATGTAAAGGGGGATGAAAATCTAATAGTCATGGGCGACTGGAATGCAGTTGTAGGGGAAGGAGTAGAAGAAAAGGTCACAGGAGAATATGGGCTTGGGACAAGGAATGAAAGAGGAGAAAGACTAATTGAGTTCTGTAACAAGTTTCGGCTAGTAATAGCGAATACCCTGTTCAAGAATCACAAGAGGAGGAGGTATACTTGGAAAAGGCCGGGAGATGCGGGAAGATTTCAATTAGATTACATCATGGTCAGACAGAGATTCCGAAATCAGATACTGGATTGTAAGGCGTACCCAGGAGCAGATATAGACTCAGATCACAATATAGTAGTGATGAAGAGTAGGCTGAAGTTCAAGACATTAGTCAGGAAGAATCAATACGCAAAGAAGTGGGATACGGAAGTACTAAGGAATGACGAGATACGTTTGAAGTTCTCTAACGCTATAGATACAGCAATAAGGAATAGCGCAGTAGGCAGTACAGTTGAAGAGGAATGGACATCTCTAAAAAGGACCATCACAGAAGTTGGGAAGGAAAACATAGGTACAAAGAAGGTAGCTGCGAAGAAATCATGGGTAACAGAAGAAATACTTCAGTTGATTGATGAAAGGAGGAAGTACAAACATGTTCCGGGAAAATCAGGAATACAGAAATACAAGTCGCTGAGGAATGAAATAAATAGGAAGTGCAGGGAAGCTAAGACGAAATGGTTGCAGGAAAAATGTGAAGACATCGAAAAAGATATGATTGTCGGAAGGACAGACTCAGCATACAGGAAAGTCAAAACAACCTTTGGTGACATTAAAAGGAACGGTGGTAACATTAAGAGTGCAACGGGAATTCCACTGCTAAATGCAGAGGAGAGAGCAGATAGGTGGAAAGAATACATTGAAAGCCTCTATGAGGGTGAAGAGTTGTCTGATGTGATAGAAGAAGGAAAAGGAGTCGATTTAGAGGAGATAGGGGATCCAGTATTAGAATCGGAATTTAAAAGAGCTTTGGAGGACTTACGGTCAAATAAGGCAGAAGGGATAGATAACATTCCATCAGAATTTCTAAAATCATTGGGGGAAGTGGCAACAAAACGACTATTCACGTTGGTGTGTAGAGTATATGAGTCTGGCGATATACCATCTGACTTTCGGAAAAGCATTATCCACACAATTCCGAAGACGGCAAGAGCTGACAAGTGCGAGAATTATCGCACAATCAGCTTAACAGCTCATGCATCGAAGCTGTTAACAAGAATAATATACAGAAGAATGGAAAAGAAAATTGAGAATGCGCTAGGTGACGATCAGTTTGGCTTTAGGAAAAGTAAAGGGACGAGAGAGGCCATTCTGACGTTACGGCTAATAATGGAAGCAAGGCTAAAGAAAAATCAAGACACTTTCATAGGATTTGTCGACCTGGAAAAAGCGTTCGACAATATAAAATGGTGTAAGCTGTTCGAGATTATGATAAAAGTAGGGGTAAGCTATAGGGAGAGACGGGTCATATACAATATGTACAACAACCAAGAGGGAATAATAAGAGTGGACGATCAAGAACGAAGTGCTCGTATTAAGAAGGGTGTAAGACAAGGCTGTAGCCTTTCGCCCCTACTCTTCAATCTGTACATCGAAGAAGCAATGAAGGAAATAAAAGAAAGGTTCAGGAGTGGAATTAAAATACAAGGTGAAAGGATATCAATGATACGATTCGCTGATGACATTGCTATCCTGAGTGAAAGTGAAGAAGAATTAAATGATCTGCTGAACGGAACGAACAGTCTAATGAGTACACAGTATGGTTTGAGAGTAAATCGGAGAAAGACGAAGGTAATGAGAAGTAGTAGAAATGAGAACAGCGAGAAACTTAACATCAGGATTGATGGTCACGAAGTCAATGAAGTTAAGGAATTCTGCTACCTAGGCAGTAAAATAACTAATGACGGACGGAGCAAGGAGGACATCAAAAGCAGACTCGCTACGGCAAAAAAGGCATTTCTGGCCAAGAGAAGTCTACTAATATCAAATACCGACCTTAATTTGAGGAAGAAATTTCTGAGGATGTACGTCTGGAGTACAGCATTGTATGGTAGTGAAACATGGACTGTGGGAAAACCGGAACAGAAGAGAATCGAAGCATTTGAGATGTGGTGCTATAGACGAATGTTGAAAATTAGGTGGACTGATAAGGTAAGGAATGAGGAGGTTCTACGCAGAATCGGAGAGGAAAGGAATATGTGGAAAACACTGATAAGGAGAAGGGACAGGATGATAGGACATCTGCTACGACATGAGGGAATGACTTCCATGGTACTAGAGGGAGCTGTAGAGGGCAAAAACTGTAGAGGAAGACAGAGATTGGAATACGTCAAGCAAATAATTGAGGACTTAGGTTGCAAGTGCTACTCTGAGATGAAGAGATTAGCACAGGAAAGGAATTTGTGGCGGGCTGCATCAAACCAGTCAGTAGACTGATGACAAAAAAAAAAAAAAAAAAAAAAAAACGCGAAGGAACTTGCCCCCCTTCTTGCAGCGGTGTACCGTAGGTCTCTAGAAGAGCGTAGCGTTCCAAAGGATTGGAAAAGGGCACAGGTCATCCCCGTTTTCAAGACGGCACGTCGAACAGATGTGCAGAACTATAGACCTATATCTCTAACGTCGATCAGTTGTAGAATTTTGGAACACGTGTTATGTTATAGTATAATGGCTTTTCTGGAGACTAGAAACCTAGTCTGTAGGAATCAGCATGGGTTTCGAAAAAGACGATCGTGTGAAACCCAGCTCGCGCTATTCGTCCAAGAGACTTAGAGGGCCATAGACACGGGCTCCCAGGTAGATTCCGTGTTTCTTGACTTCCGCAAGCCGTTCGATACAGTTCCCCACAATCGTTTAATGAACAAAGTAAGAGCATATGAACTATCAGACCAATTCTGTGATAGGATTGAAGAGTTCCTAGATAACAGAATGCAGCATGTCATTCTCAATGGTGAGAAGTCTTCCGAAGTAAGAGTGATTTCAGGTGTGCCGCAGGGGAGTGTCGTGGGAACGTTGCTATTCACAATATACATAAATGATCTCGTGGATGACATCGGAAGTTCACTGAGGCTTTTTGCGGATGATGCTGTGGTATATCGAGAGGTTGCAACAATGGGAAATTGTACTGAAATGCAGGAGGATCTGCAGCGAATTGACACATGGTGCAGGGAATGGCAATTGAATCTCAATGTAGACAAGTGTAATGTGCTGCGAATACATAGAAAGAAAGATCCCTTACCATTTAGCTACAAATATAGCAGGTCAGCAACTGGAAGCAGTTAATTGCATAAATTATCTGGGAGTACACATTAGGAGTGATTTAAATTGGAATGATCATATAAAGTAGATCGTCGGTAAAGCAGATGCCAGACTGAGATTCATTGGAAGAATCCTAAGGAAATGCAATCCGAAAACAAAGGAAGTAGGTTACAGTACGCTTGTTCGCCCACTGCTTGAATACTGCTCAGCAGTGTGGGATCCGTACCAGATAGGGTTGGTAGAAGAGAAAGGGAAGATCGAACGGAGAGCAGCGCGTTTCGTTACAGGATCATTTAGTGATCGCGAAAGCGTTACGGAGATGATAGATAAACTCCAGTGGAAGACTCTGCAGGAGAGACGCTCAGTAACTCGGTACGGGCTTTTGTTGAGGTTTCGAGAACATACCTTCACCGAGGAGTCAAGCAGTATATTGCTCCATCCTACGTATATCTCGCGAAGAGATCATGAGGATAAAATCAGAGAAATTAGAGCCCACACAGAGGCATACCGACAATCCTTTCCACGAACAATACGAGACTGGAATAGAAGGGGGAACCGATAGAGGTACTCAAGGTACCCTCCGCCACACACCGTCGGGTGGCTTGCAGAGTATGGATGTAGATGTAGATGTAGATGTAGAAGCATACTGCTGTATGCTGGGATTTATTGTTCTTGTGGATAGGTCTACCGCTTGTTTTGCTGTTGATCGGTGTATTGTCTGTTATTTATAAAGTAGTTGAGTCCTCGCTATGAACTGAAAACCTAGTTTAAGCTACTGGTAGTGTCGATTACTTCAGTCGCATTATACCATATATGCTTCTGATCGTAGTTTTAAGTGATGGTAAGCTCAGTAAAGTTAATAAGTGATCGTTCTAGCTTAGATAGTTGTGGGTGTAGTTTATAGAGTGGCCGCTACTCTGTCTGCTGACATCTAGTAACTTTTACTACTTTCTGGGCGTGTGGAAAAGTGTAAAGCATGTAACTGCTTCATTGAAAATGGTAGTTTGTCATCCTTTATACACGATTTTATCGCGTTTAATGTTATTGAATGCGATTCTAATTATGTTTTAGGCTAAGACAAAGTTGAATGTTGTTCTCTGATTTGATGTGTCATCAGCCAG
The DNA here is from genome assembly GCF_023898315.1 of Schistocerca nitens. Classification (NCBI taxonomy): domain Eukaryota; kingdom Metazoa; phylum Arthropoda; class Insecta; order Orthoptera; family Acrididae; genus Schistocerca; species Schistocerca nitens. Next base: position 578,780,847 of record NC_064621.1, on the reverse strand, counting down.
GGGTGTTGCTTGAAGTGAACTCGAGTAGTTTACTCAGATCTCTGTTTCGGAGTAAGAGTGCTTCCGTTTTCCGTTCATCCAGGACTACCAGCACCCTGTGGGTGCGCACCGTCGTTGGCACCGGCGTCGCTCTGGTCGAGGTGGGAGGGTTCCCTTCTCGCTCAGAGGCTTTCTGGTGTTCCAACTTGGTGTCAAATCTGAAGGTTTTGTTTTTAAGGAAACGCCAGTTAGAAAAATTAAACAAAGGATGGACAAACATCAGACCAACCACCCAAAAATGTGGACAACTCAGCACTCCACTCCACAATAGCGTTACTGGCCGTTTCACATAGATATAAATGTAGACAGGCAATAGCAAGGAAAGCGACTGTGAAAAGCAAAATGTTTATAACTTCCAAGTGATATTAAATTTTCTTTACTATAGATTTCAATTTTCTCTTTCTATCATTTTCAACTTTCCAGCACAATTGATGGAGGCAAGGGACCTTTCCCTTGTCGAAAATGGAACTGTAATCTGCATCCATTTCGGGTCTATGGGTTTTCGGACTCAGGACAAAGGGTTAATGAGACTCTCCCTCTCTTCAACTTTCCTGAACCTGGTTTAATTCCCTGGTAAGTGTTTGTGCAATATCTCGGTAAAGGTCGCCTGATGAGATCGGCTTGCAAAATGCAATGCATTTCCCATATCTTCGTCATCAGTCCAACAGTCACATCATTCCAAATTCTCAGAGTGATATCTCAGCTTGTGACATTCTCATATCCACAGAAACCGCTTTTCCCATTCGAATTACTCTGATACATACGCCATGTAGAATTTTGGTTCCTCTTTATTCGTGTTCTCATGTTGTCTTGTAAGAGACGATACAGTGTTTAAAGTGAGCGGACCTTTCAGTAACGGCGCGAACTGAGAAGTTTTGTGACCCTGGTGCAGAACAAGCTAATACAAAGTCAGAGAAAGAAGGATAAATGGTATTAGATGAACAGTGTCTTCAGCAATTATCTGCGGTCGGCGTGGTAACAAACAATATTTTGTGGCTGTCTCCGGTCGACAAGGAAAGCTATTTCAGCTATACTGTTTGGGTATTGTGTACAAACTTTGGGGTAAACTTTAGCCCTCTATAATTTCTGATAGAAGTTAGTATGGATACTTAATCGCTGAATGTTTAAACATATTCCTACATCTACATCTACATCCATACTCCGCAAGCCACCTGAGTGTGTGTGGCGGAGGGTACCTTGAGTACCTCTATCGGTTCTCCCTTCTATTCAAGTCTCGTATTTCTCGTGGAAGGAAAGATTTTCGGCATGCCTCTGTGTGGGCTCTAATCTCTCTGATTTTATCCTCATGGTCTCTTCGCGAGATATGCGTAGGAGGGAGCAATATATTGCTTGACTCCTCTGTGAAGGTATGTTCTCGAATCTTCAACAAAAGCCCTTACCGAGCTACTGAGCGTCTCCTGCAGAGTCTTCCACTGGAGTTTATCTATCATATCCGTAACGCTTTCGCGATTACTGAATGATCCTGTAACGAAGCGCGCTGCTCTGCATAGCTGCGTAGCTTGTCTTCCCCCTGACGATAAATCTGAGCTGCATACCTTGCCTAACCATCCTCTAGCGGGAGTGAAGAGTTTCCTCTATTCTGACCTACCTTATGTTAAAGAGACAATACTGCTAAGATAGGAAAGACAAGTAGATCTTCCGCTTTACTGTGAGTCACCAAAGCTGTGAATCTGTAGTACTGCAAGCACCAAAGGGAGGGCGTGTGGCGAGAGCGCGCACCCCCTTAAATACACGAATACATTCCAATGTTTTCAAGGTAGAATTATTAGAAACTAAAAGTTTATTGAACAACGCTTTCAGTCAATCACATTTGTAATAGACGTCGTGTTTGTTATAAGCTATGCGAGTGAATGTTTTATTGCGCTATTGCAATTTCGAATTTTGTACCATTTTCAACTAAATGCAGAGTCATAATACGTCATATTAAGAAAACCATGATATGAGACACGCCATTTTCCCTTGAGTACGTTGGGATATCAGAAGAACACACATTGCCTTACTCTGGGCAAAGTGCCCACTTAGCCCGTTTCACAAGGAGTTAATGGACACATTGTCCAACGCGAGGAAATGGGTGCTTAACTAACATAGCAATTTACTCTAGAGGCAATGGTGATTTTACATTCCACGTTCTTATTAATGCGCTTTATTATGCCAATGCAGTTCCTTGAAAATGGCAAAAAAGCCGCAGTTGCATTACCGCTGTAAAACATGTGAATCGCCCACCCGGGGCCTTCTCCGCCGTCCCATAGTGACACCCTCAGCAGTCCAGGAGGAAACCGGCCGGACCCCATGCCACGAACGCTGGAGAAGCGGATATTGGAGCCATTGTGCAAGTACGCACTGGGTAACTGGCGGATACCCTCGCCTCGCTTAAGAATGCACACGTTACGGAGAGCCGGAAGGACAAAGAAAAGCATGCCGAAAACTGATGGACCCTGGAGCCATTAGTATGGAACGTCAAGAATGCAGTCACTAAAGCATATGAGTTCCTCCGGCCACGCACCAGTCATTTTACATGCCATAGAAAGAAAGAACATATCGACAATTCCAGCACCTCTCAGGCAATGAGAGGAACGTACACAAATCGCGAAGCATTCGCACAGGAAAGCACGTGAAAAAAATCAGCCTTCTTAAAAAAGGTGTTTTCTGGGCAGTAAGGAGGTTGCTTACGAATCACGGACACCGGCAGACTCTGAGACGAATTCTAAACAAGCGCCTGTCCATGCCTCACGCTGAGATAACGGTTAAAAAGAAGTGTTATGTGGCTACTTTCACAACAACATCGAGTTGCAGAAACACATCGTAAGAATGTCGAATCGTGAGAAAGACGCCAATTCCCGAGTCACACACCAGATCACGCAACGTAAATAATATCCACCCTGCACGTGGAGGCGTGGTCATGAATTGCCGATCAGACATTTGGCGGCATTAGAAAAATTAGTCCACCAATGACAACATATGTAGGAGAAATCTTCGAGCTGAGAAGATGTGGCTAAGGAGGTGACGAGAGAGTCGGTGACAGAGCACCAAAGTTAGAGGACACGGAGGCTTTCCATCCATCGCCAACATAAGCACTCTGACACCATGATATCGCAGCTTTTGTCACACAATCGAGAACGGGTAGACAACTTGGAGATCGTACCTGGGCCTCGCCACAAAGCCGCGGACGCCGATGCGCGCAGTAGAGCTTAGATTAATTCCCTGGATTGTGCTTGCGCAGTGTCTCGGTATAGGTCACGTGCTGAGGTCGATCTGAAAATCATCTAAGCAATCTGCCCCATTCATACATCAACCCTTTAATCTCGTAACCTTTTGTGTTTCGTTGAATTACTTATGTTACTACAATTTTGCTCCCACCCCAAGGCAATATCATCGATAATTAACATGGTACGTGATATCACAAAGGAGAATTTCTCGAGTTCACTACAGTTTAGGCGCCCTACTTGTCGAGATGTCACTAGTAATTTACATGCCCTGTAGTATCAACAACAATTTCTCTATTTACTACAAACAGTAACACTAAAAGTCTATATGACATCATTTAAATAATTTAAAGGGGCTGTGAACTCGTATTATAAGAAAATAATGGAAACTAATACGTGTGTTAATATTTATCTTTTCTCAGGTCAACTAATAAGCACATTAAGATAGTTATTTGTCATGTCGTTCATCCTTTCCCGAGTCTTCCTTATTTTATCAGGATGAAGTCTTTCTCTCTCTTCTCATCATCTGAATGCAGTTGCGTTTCTATCTGTATTGCCTTTCTGGAAACCATTGAATTTCTTGCGTTCTAGTCTAAATTTGTCTCTGTTGAGGAACGTCTCCTGTGCTGTCTTCATTTCTTTTAGATCCTTTCTGCTCTAGCCCCGTAACCATTGCCCTTGCGTGACTCTTCTTTGTTACTTGAAAGACATGTTTACGCCAGTGACTGTTAAACTTTTTATTTCCACTATTGCAATTTCGGCCTTAGGGCATTATCAGGTTCAGAAATTTTGGCTTTAAGCCACGTCTACTTTATACAAGCTGACACATTTATATGTCGTTGTCATTTGCTGTTACATACATTCGTAACGCTGCTAAGTAGTGCGAAAACACATGTCCATATATCGTAAAACAGCACAGTCTGTACATACATCTGTTTGTTCCACGATCACTAGTAACTTTTGCGCTGAACCACAGCAGCGAACTACTGTTTACAGGATTCCTCCCTGTCCATCCTGGCTGTCCTTGCTACCCTGTACAATGTCCTCACCACTGACTTTTACCCTGACCTCTGGAAGGGTTCCCATGTCCTGCTGTTCCCTAAACACAACAAACCCCACTCTGACACCTCTTCCTATCGTCCCATCTGCCTCACCTCCATGCTCAGTAAGGTCTTCGAGTCCATCCTCTCCTGCCATATTCATCGCCACCTTAACCAGCACCAGCTCCTTCCTCTTACCCTGTGTGGTTTCCGGCCCTCCTTAACCAAATGGCTCTGAGCACTATGGGACTTAACATCTATGGTCATCAGTCACCTAGAACTTAGAACTACTTAAACCTAACTAACCTAAGGACATCACACACATCCATGCCCAAGGCATCACCAACTCTAACCCCACCTTCCTCCCCCCCTACTCTGCAGGGCCCCCTCTTCCGTTTCCATCCCTTCCCCTGAGTGGCTTTCCTCCCTCATACACCCCCTCCCTTTCCCATACCTCCCTTCTGTGTCTCTCCACTGCCTCCTGCCTTGTCTTCCATCTTCATCTCCTGACCTGCCCATCTCCTGCCTCTTGGTGGGCTCCCTGCCCAATTTTTCCTCTTCCTCCCCCCCCCCCCCCCCGTCAAACACTCCTGCTATGCGTGATTTTTATACTGAGGCCATCTTTTAACTTGTATTTGACTCCAGTGTATTTTAAGTGAGCCACGAATTGCCAGCTGTATTGTTTTAACTTCATGTCGACTTTTTAACTGTCTCGCAGTGCATATCACCATTGTAGTATGTATTAAAACTTCCAATATCTCCATGTCTCTGTTTTTATATTCCTCTTTTTACGCTCTTTCGTGTATGAGTTCCCCCTTTTTATATGTTTGTAAAGCCACTTGGCTGAAGCGTGGCGGACTGTGACGCTGCCAGCCCTTCCCTGCCCATATGGGGTCGGGGCTCAAATTACAATAAAGGAAGAGAAAACTGCATACATTTGTTCTTCAACAGTCACTTCGAGGCTCTGGTTGGGTGCGACTGATCCCATCGTTATCGGATGCTCTTGAAGTCCACCGTAGGGACCGACGCCTCTGTATTCACCATTCATTGTTGTTTTCCTTGGTGCAATCAGACGGTATACAGAAGAGACTTCTGTTCCTATGGTGGTGTTATTGAGAACGGTAGCATTGGACATAGAATATTTTACATGCAAGTGTATGTTACTTGGTCAGAACCTGGAATCAACATACTGTCAAATCTTTATACCTGTGGGACACTGTAATTGTGATTTTGTTAATATCGTCCTTGGTCAAAAATTTTGACCAGTGTTTTCAGTATGTTGATGTGAGCGACACATCAGTTCCTATCCTGAATTGGTTCCTCACGACACTTTACGTAACATTTTGAAGTTTGTCGTTTTGTAACACTGTAAGGGATCCGTGACCCCACGAACATAGATGCTAGTATCTGAAACCTAGGTCGATAGCAGACAGGAGTCGATTGTCGAGCGCTGCAGTGAGGCGGGTGTTGAGTGAGGTTTAGTGCTGGAGAGACGGGTACGAATGGCGGTCGTGTGAGTAGTAAACGATAAATTCGCCGGAGTATGACAAATGATCGCGTCCCCCTGATCGTCGTGGGGTGGACCCTCATCGATACCGATTCGCGAGTGATATAAAACCAAAAGTGACAAGTGCCGAATTACGTGATTCGCTACAACCGCGTCGCCCAGCAATAAAGATGGATTGCAGTGAGGTTTGTTGTGAATTTTAACCATCATCATTGCGTGTGACGAAGTACCTAAAATCAGCAACCAATAAAAGATATAACTGTGATTAGATGTGTACGGCGAAGGAAGCAACTGACTCAGAATTTGTGTGTCAGTAGAGAATACATATCAGTTAGTACACCGCAACGTTTATGGTCTTTAATAATAGACAAACTTTCAATCATTCCAATATTCAGTCTCAGAACAGCTGTACTTGGTTGAAATACCCAGGAAGCCATAGCAGGATAACCGATAGCCTTACATCCATTAAGCACACGGTCATGTAATCATAATAATTAACTGTTTGGCGGCTTCGGTAAATCACACAAAACCCAATAAATGAATTTAAACGGGGGTGTTTCAACACCCAATATAATGCCTTAATATAACACCTTTAGCAAAACATCTTTTTACACAAAAGATTTCTCACTTTCATGTATCCTTTTTTCATTTCTTAAGTTCTGATTTTAATGCTTTTTTATTTCGTTTCTTAAATTTATTTCTTGCTCTCGTATATTTGATGTTCTCTTCCTTCTTGATGTAGTATTACTTTGTGTTCCAGTATACTATTTCCGGTCCTGCTAACATGACCCTTTTTCTCGTATTGGTCTTCAATAGTTATTTCTCCTCTTTAGTTCATTTCTCTTTCTTACCTTTGAGTTTTTTAATTAAATGACAATATTAACAATTGTAACAAAGAGGATAAATTCATTCGAGTTTGGAGGCGGCAATCCACCCACACACACACCCACCCACCCACCCACACACACACACACACACACACACACACACTCACATGCACACACACAATAACAGCTGAATTGCTAGCAGCGCCATGTCGAGGGCAAATGACGACACTTCGAGGCCTGCAGACTTAGGAGATTTCCCGCTGTGGGGCACACTTGCGCTGGTGCCTCAGACCGTGGTAAGAAGCCCCCCCTGGGGCCGGGACGGCCTGCGAGCTCGTCGCCGCTTATTGTGGCAGGCCGCGTATATTGCGTTCGCTGTCAGGCGCCTCCCTCCTCTCCGCAACCCCCCCCCCCCCCTTCCAGTGTCGTACCCTCCCGCCTCAGCCCCGCAGTGCAGAGCTGCAGGTTTGGCGCTTTACGCCTGTGTGTCCCATTCTGGACCCTCACGCTGCGACAACAGCCGTAATGAGACATCACTTGTGTCGGATAGCGCAGCCAGTCCTCTCGGGACAACACGAAGAGAGCTGAAACGTTTCTCTCTTCCAAAAAAAATCTCGCATAAGGATTAAAACTTGCAAGAGTCATTTCTGTTAGAGAAAAATGTCCCACTGCGTTACTGCGAAGTGCCGGGGCTAGCAGTGTATTTAACACTAAATTCTTCTCGAATCTTCATATGGAAATGATGCTTTAAGCCCTCCCCCTTTTCTAACTCCTACTTTTGCTGTTGCACATGGATTAAGAAGAAACGCGAACTGACTGTAATCGACCCTGCAAGTGGAATAGAATAGGGTTTGGCACCTGCAGTATTTTAATTGGATAGAAATTAAGGGAAGTTTCATTAACGTAGTGAGAAATGAAGGGGTTGCTCTACCGATTAACAGAATGAAAGTTCTGTCCAAAATAACAATTTGATTTATTATGACTAAACTCAAAATAATAAACAAAACACACGAAACATTTACATTACATCAAATAAGATACTCAAATAAATGCTGTGAAGGTGAAGTTGTCCATAAACTAGATTGTGACATTTATGACCAAGTGGTATGTGGAAGCAATTCCTTGCAACTCAAATGTTAAGAGAAACACCCAGCCAACTCAACATTAATTGCTGCTACAGTAGTGATAACTCAGACAATAAACACACAAGACAGAACAAAGTTAGAAAAGACGAACAGGCGCGCTCTGCTGAGCTCTGATTATCACAGTGCAAATTCCCTAATCTGCCGGTGCTGCGGACATACATTACCAAGCTGTCTTCTTAACTGCAAGGACACGATCTCACGTACTGGAAGCGATGTCTGGTTGCTTCGACGTCCCGTCGTGGTGATGATAATGTCGCGAGTATAGCCCGAAACAAATTGTCCTGGTCTGGTTGTTCCAGACTAAAGACTTCCTATCAATATAAATGCGCCTCTGAGGGAGGCGAAGATGGCTCGCCACACAATCACTGATGGTACAGTGATTGATTTTAACAATCGAAGTCACACAGTAACTCTGATACAGTCAACTTTAGCCAAAACTGCCCAAGACAGACAACGTAGGCCGCTTGTACGCAGAATGCTCAATTGCCAACTGTACTTGGAAAGTTACGTTGAAGTCGAAACTTCAGCAACTTCGTTAAACAGTTACAATCAAATAAAAGTATATTAGACAGCCAACGGTAGGCAGGCTGTCCAGAGCAGCGAGAGCTTAGTCTTGTAACCTACTCCGACCGAAAGGCGAGCGCCGACCACCTCAAGAGCACCCGTACAAGCCGAACACAGAACATTCCCGCCCCCGCCACAGTGGCCGTGGTTAAACATTCCAATCAGGAACTCGAAAACCGGCAGAAAATTCCACTCCATTGCCAATGCACTACTAGTCCACCAATGGAGATTCTTGGCGCCAATTTCTGCGCCGATTTTGCTACGTCACGGAGCTATGCCTTGAGCAAGCCAATCACAGTTACGATTTTGCAGAAAACGCGGGAATTTGCCCGCCAAGACTGCCTGGGAACACAAGTCATTCCCACGCCTCGCTGGTAGCCCGCCAGAAAGTGTTTTTGCAAAGTTTTTGCAAAGTAACGGAATCTCTAGCCCAGCCGCTCTTTCAGTCCCCTGCGGGCGTGTCTCGCCGCTCTTATGACAATGTTGGCGTCTGGAAAGCATTCACTCCACTCCCTCACACCCGTCGGCTTAACCCTTTCAAGATCAGCAGAGCTGGCCTCTCACCGGACTTCCCGGGTGATGAGAGACGCTGCATGGGAAGTCCACATGTGAAAGAATAGCAACTTTTCACCACATGCAATTAGAGAGGGAGATTGAATTACTCAGATAGAAATATTAGAGGGGCTCATGCCACCTCTCATTACTACTGATGATTTAGAATTAAAAACTCTCATCTGTGAAATTATTCCCCTGCAGGCCCAAACCACAAACACATTTGTAATTCTTTACTATCTGAATGAATATAGATTTTTGGCAAAATTTTAACTACCCAAGATCACCTACATGAAAACACCAGGGGCGTCCAAATAGTTATGCGACACACTTTTATCTGAAATCAGATTGATTCCGGTATACAACATTATTTACCACTCATTTGGCTACAAAACCCTGTCCGTTCCGTCTGACGGCCTTAAGCATTACTGGCAGTCCCTGTGTGCTAGCATGGTACCACGCTACTGGTCAACGTCGGAGTAAATATCTTGTTGCGTCAATAACTTCCCTATCACTACTACCCTGCTTCCCGTGCTGCAGCGTATCCTTCATTGGTCCAAGCCTATGGAAGTCGGTGGGTGCGACACTCAGGCTGTAGGAGACGGCGAGGAATGCGGTGGGTACACACCGTGAGAGTACTCCAACTGGTTGACGAGTGTGTGTGTGTGTGTGTGTGTGTGTGCGTCAGTCACTACAAACAGAGAATTTCTGCTGCGGAGCGAGGTCTTCGATCGCGATCCGTCGATCACATCGAATGAGAATGTCCGGACGTTCCACTGGTTGCGAGAGAGGCTTTTCCTGCTACTTTCCAATGCCTCGGATGGATGGATAAATAGCTGGAACGATTCTGGAAATGGTATCCATCATCGCCACCAAGAAGGGACTGATTCCAGCATTTCTGCCTGCAAATCCACCTACCAACATGCAGTTGCCACCACATTGTGCGATCATTGCATCGGAATGCTATAATGATGTACAGTGAAGGATCAGCTTAATGGGTGTGTTAGTGTGCTCAAATATAAGGTAATTTACAACTGAATTTATGTACCCACCTTGATTTTTCTCCTTATCATAACACCTCTCAGGTTCCTCTCCGTCTGAACTAAAGTGATTACCGAGTGTCCTTACTGAAAGAACATTAAAGCCCAGTATTTTGCTAGTTAATGCCTCTTCAACACAGTAAAAGGAAAGTTAAAGTTAATGTGGCAAGAGAGTGAGTTAAAGTAAATGTTGTTTGCTGAAAATAATTTTCCTATTAAAAATGCTTATTAAAATGCTGTTGCCAACTTCAAAATTAAAAGTTCTTAAGACTGGGGCTTATAAAGTTTTGCTTAGTAAATGATCACATTGATGTATGTAGTAAATTCTAAAAGGTGAGTCAGTTTCTTGCAATTTTGTCAACATTGTGTTTCGCTGTAGTAAAAGTGGAAAACTGCAATAGTAGAAAATTATATGTTCATGATTGCTAAGTGTTTGTCACTCTTGTATATTGGAAGTGCATATTAATAGTATATCGGGATCCACAATTTGTCTATTATGCTAGTGCTAGGTAACAAGTAATGGGAAGAACACTATTTATGAAAACCATAATTTCTTTATTCAAAAGACAGAAGCAACCAGTCAGTGGGTTTCAATTCACTTCCATTTCAAACATTAAAGTATTTAACTGAGAGAGACTTAACCTATGCCCAATTCATGATCCTGCAGTGAATGTTAATAGTAATGTTATAAAGACCATTCAGTTTGAACAAACCCTGAAAATATTAGTGTGGTTTGTTATCTGCTATATTTTTTGCAAATAATTTGTACTGCTCTAGCTGTTTGTTCCAACCTTAACGTTAACATTTGCAGGTGTAAAAGTTCATTGCACTCGCGTGTGGCCAAGTCTAGGTTGTGTTTGGCCGTTAAAGTTACGCATACCTACTTTCTTAAACGAGAACGTTAATCTTTCTCTTGCCTAAATAGGCTGGCGACCGTTGTCCTTATTCTCTAAGCAGTATAGCTAAGTAAAATATTATGTGTTACTGTTTAAATGTTTACGTAAATCTGACTTTCACTTCCGATAAGCCACTTCCATTAGGTACAATACGGTCAACATAACAAAATTCCTCTCAGAGGGTAACACTGCTCTGTTGCTTTATACCATAATTACTCTAACTCTCCAGCTTCGAGGTTATGGTACAACGGTAGCGGACAGGAGTGTTATATACTCAACGACCACTTCAACCCGGAGGTGAAGTCCAGAATCGTACAGGTTCGCAACAGTACAGTGTCTAACTGTTCTAACTACAAACTCTCCAGAGAGCAAATACAGCTAGTCCATCTGTACCAACAAAGCTGATATCGAGCGACCGTCACACACGAGTGCTCACAACGGAAGACCTCGTCTTTCCACAGCTGGCCTCCCAGCAAGGCTTGGCTCCCTACTACCGTAATTCCGAAAACGAATCATATTCCCTAAACCACGGAATATTCTCCCTCTCTACAGATTCTTCACAACACCGACCAACCATACTTTAGTCATTTGTCATCCAGCACGGAAAGTTTGCAGAGAAAACCTATACTCGTACAATTGTACACTTCTGAATAAAAATCCACGGAAGTAACCCGGACAGCGTGGTTTCGGAGGTGCCGCTCCTTCGTTCCTGTCAACTGCGTCCAAGATTTGTGGAGTTCGGAAGTATTATCCGGTTCCCCTTCCAGCCCTACTACAATAGCGTCCGATAGCGGCCGGCCGCCCCTGTATTGTGTCTTCGCGCTCAGGTGTCCAGACTGTCCGCCTTGGCACGTCCTGTGTGGAGCTGAACCTCCACACCTGTGTGGGCCTTCCATCCAGGGCACGAGCTCCGCCTGCCGTTTCATTTCCACTGTTGTTCCCACCTCTACTAGTATCGTCATTCATTACGCCCTTCTGATAATAAAGACACTCCATCACGTTTCATGCAATAAGCTTAACAGTTATTTACAAGGCGTACGTGATAATGTCAGTCTCCTTTATACATTCATATATGCGATGTACAGTTTATCACATGATACCTAATTGTGTTTGTAGATCACAGCAAAGTATGTGGATGGGTGCTTGTAAGGTGCAAAATTATAGCCATGTTACAACTTTATTGTCATATTACCCTTATTAACTTCTTTGCATTATCCCTATATTGTTTTACTACATTTTGTGTACCGGAGTCGGAAGAATGAAAAAAAAAAAAAAAGACTTCTCATTGATTCCTTTACACTTTTTGATATAAGGTTTAAGAAAAACTAGTTTAGGAGGCTCCATTAAATATTGTGAATGATTTGACTCTTGAAGGTATTTATAAATCGTCATCACTGTGTTACTACTTGAAGTCAGCATGTTCAAATGCAGGTGTTAAGGAAATATAGGTTTTCCAGACGGCAGTTATTGAGGTGCAAACACTGGTTTCGTTAGATATTTTTGCCAAATTACATTTCAAAATACAGCCATTCAAATAAATATATTGGAGATGAAACGTACCATATATTACCTAAAACACATGTACATGGCAAAACTGCTCATTCACATAATTACGGGACACTATACAAATTTTCACTATTTCATCTGTGAAATTGCCATTCAACCCTCCTCCCACCAACTCCCCCCTCTCCCCAAAAAGAAAACACGAATTATCAACGTAAATATCGCTCTAATATTCAAAATGTGGTATATTTATAAAAGTAAGTATTCGAAATACGATACTATTTTATATCTAAAAATAAATAATGGGCATTAATTCGTATCGCATTCACTTGTCACTGAATATCTCAAGGATCCTTTCCAAAGAAACTGTTTCGGAATTTGTCATAAGCGATCTAGGGAATGTATAACATTTAGTGTTGGTATCACTGAACCACCGCGCTCTGTTAATTAAAAGAGCTCCAGATATTACACAGTATAAGATAAAATAAATTAACGCTAGAGTTAACGTGCGAGTGAATATCTCTTCCTTTGTCATGCGGAAGGCACAGTTGCCGAGCATGAATGGCTGCGGAATTTTTCAACTACCAAATCAATTTCAAGACCCTTAGAAGTTTGTTAAAGGAGTCGTTGATTAGGCGGAGAAAGGCGTTTGAGACAAAGAGGGTGTCTGAGATATCTCACTAAGCTGTTGTAGAAACTGCAAGAACGTTTCCTGTAAGTTACAGTACGGTGTATGCTGTGTGTGACGTTTTCATCCACATTTCAGGCAACTACAATATGAATTCTCTCCAGTTACTAACATCTTTAGTTATTCATTGTGGACGAAACAAAAATGCAGTAAAACTAATCTCAAAAATGCCCACGGTATGTTTAGAACATGAATCTGAATGCTGCCCTCACTGCTCTCTTGCACCTTTCTGGCTTTGAAAGTAGCAAGTGTATTGCTCGAACCGACCCTGCGGTTCTTTCAGTTACGTGTCTGACAAGAGTTCCACTGGAAAAATTAACGGAAAAAACTGTTTTGCCAGTGCTAGACTAGGTGAATATCACACAACGCGATATACCAACCGCTAGGAATCCAGTTTTCAGACACAAAGTACAATAAAATGTCTGACTGAACAGTGTAGTTTTGTACGGTTGCCATATGTTTTCTGCTATTGTAAATAATTTACCTCTACTGCACTGGGACAAAGAAGAATGAGCTTAGTGTAGGAGTTGTCTACACGATCCTTGACTTTGTGTTTAGTTTTATCCGTGGTTGACTTACAGGTCAGTCAGTTGTGCAGCGTTAGGATGTTCTTATTTGAGGCATGTAACATAATGCTGTTGAGTTCTTAGGAGAAATAGATCTGTTATTTGTGAATCTGGGAAAAATTCTGTGGAAAACCTTATCAACAGATGGAAACACATTTGTAGGACTTTCTTGTTGTTCATATTGATGGAGAAGATTCTAGGTTCTAGCGGTTCTAGGCGCTTCAGTCTGGGGCCGCGAGACCGCTACGGTCGCAGGTTCGAATCCTTCCTCGGGCATGGATGTGTGTGATGTCCATAGGTTAGTTAGGTTTAAGTAGTTCTAAGTTCTAGGGGACTGATGACCTCAGAAGTTAGTCCCATAGTGCTCAGAGCCATTTTTTCAGAATACAAATAACTGTCTAACACAGATGATTTCTTTACTAGTAAATACAACAGAATAGATTTCCACAGTTAAGAAATATCAGAAGACGAATCGGCAAGCGACAAGTCGCCTCAATCATGCGAAATTTCGGAACAACTGCTTACCGAGAAAGTAAATTCGAGTTTTGCTTCCATTTGCTTTAATCAGACTGTACACGAACCCGCATCAGTTACTGACAATGTACACTAAGTTGTTGCAGATCCAGTCAGTGGTGGATACATATGGTGGGGGAGGGAGAGGGCACACGGGGTGCGCCAAACCCCCCCCCCCCCCTCCAACCACCCCCTATCCTTGTGGGGCCACCCGTGTTGCCAGCCGCCAGCCAGCCCGCACGCTATTCGTTTCGTCAGTCTGTAACCTCCCCCTCACTTATCGACCTTAATGACAGTGAAAAATTAAACCGCGTGTACCTAATGGGAAATTTGGGAAAGCAATCGTCACCGAAGTTAATCTGTCGGTAAAAAGGGAGGAAAGGGTTACATCTAAATGAAAGGAAAAATGCAAATGAAACTGGTGGAAATTAATTTTGAAAAGGGGTAAAGTTAATAAAGAAAGTAAATGTGCGGCCGATACGTCAACAATTAACTAGCGGTAATTAGATATTTGAGATTTGGGGGAAATCACGGTCGCCTGTCCTAAGGACAATTACTATAGTAACTGAAAAAGAAAGGTTATTACACATATAATTAGCACTAGAAGCGTGGCAACTGAAGGTTGACACGTGTAGTGTGAAAACTGAAAGTTTGTCAGAAGTAATAAATTTCGCTACACTCTGACTTAATTTAGCAAAAGAACTAATAAATCCGGAAAATCGAAAGTTAATTTAGTGACTGAAGTTAATAGTGAGCTTTCTTTCTGAAGCACATCGAAATCCAGCAGAATACGGTTAGCCTTGGACTACCTCAACAATCATTTCAAAAGCAACTTGACTCTACGCAATTTAGAGACAAGAGATTTAACTTTGAATTGAATTAAATGATTCTGAATAATTAACAATAGTAAAATTTAGTACGTACCAAGCTGAGCTGCAGTCACAGGTAAGCTAAAATATGCTAACAAAACTCGCACTCTTAATTTGTGCTTGTGTAATCTAACTATTGTAGCCAGCTATGCTTTAACTGCACTTGGAAACTAAAGTAATGAAATGCAATGATAGTACTTTAATGCTGGCGTCTGAATTTCAACGACACTCGGTTTCATTTCGGAAAAGGAAGGGACCCTGCTTGGTAATGCAATTGGGACAATGAGCAACAAAGGTTCATGCTGAGTTGCTGTGATTTTGCGAGGCAAATGGAACAATTTGAAAAGCTGAGGTCTGCCATACAGTTCTTAAACTTTACGTGCTTTTAGTCTTCCTTGTTGGTTGATTGAAGGTTTGAAGCCGTCGATCGAGGAGGTGGCGACAGTCACTCATTGTCGGCCGTCGCTGTTGCAGAAGCTGGATGTTGGCGGGCCTTCTTCTCGACACGGTCACCAGGCGAAACGGGCTCTTGATGTGCGCCAGCTAATGCTTCCCGTCCGCGACACCATGTCTGAAAGTATCATCGCGAGTCGAGCGCAATTACATGCTGCCAAACCCCGAAAGCGCGGCAACTCGCGGGAGCGTCACACAACACACCTGCTCCACTCGCTACTGCAGCCAGACCCCGACTGCTCTGCCCGCGCTCCACGCGGCAGAGTTAACACTACCAAAGATCCTACACACTTTGATTCTTCACACGACCTATCGATGTAATCGTTCGATAGCAGTTTTCCCTAGGCAAGACCCAGCGTAAAAATACAAATAATATTTACGAAACAAACCAATTATACATCGACATAAATGCATATATATATATATATATATATATATATATATATATATATATATATATATATATACAAATAGTAAACCAATTACAATATATAAAGGTACAGAAATGTCATATATTCAGGTAACAAATTAAGGAAAAAACTTACAGTACAATAGATGGAAATAGGAGGATAGGCGTTTCCGGCGTTACACGTGCCCCACATTGTCTGAGGATGTTCGTGTAACCTAAACAGACTCAGAAAATGTCCCAAAAAATAAACAGCGGAAACGCATATGCTCAAAACATCATCAAAATTTAGCATTCGTCTTATTAAGCATAAATCAATTTTTTAGACCATAAAAATTGAGTGGAGACAGTCCTAATCTTATTCCACTCTGTCATCTTGCACAAAATAAAACAGGTTGACGACATATTAAAATTCATAGAAAGCATAGAAAATGGTTTAGCTATTCTAAAAATCTAAATTCCTAGCAGTATCAAGAAATGGAATACTATTTACAAAATTAATCAGATTACATGGTCATAGAAAACAGGTATATCAAAATACGCAAATTAATAATTAATTACATAGAATACGTATTTTATATAAACTTTTCATAATTAATATTCTCGTCATGAGTGTGCACTTGACGCTAAACAAGAAAATAATATACAGCAGATCGACAAAAACATAAATGTTGACACCAGAATCCTTTCAGCTGTCCAGGAAGAAAAACAATTCCGCCTTCCGTACTCGCAAGTACAAAGAATGCCGACAGCGGCACAAGAGCCGACAGCGGCACAAGAGCCGACAGCGGTTCCGCCCCGCCAATATTGTTGCGCCCGCCTGTGTGGCACGCTTGATCTCTCTCGCCCTTGTAACGGCATTTCAAGAACGTCCGTTTCACTGAATTCTTTCGGTAAAACTCACTCCCGAGTAATCTCAAGGAGTCCATAAACACTATCACAGTGGATAACTCAACACTGTCCATCACCACACGCATGTACTAGCCTGAAACTTAAAACAGCGTCTAAGTACATCGGCAATGACTAGTAAAACACACATTCATGAAATCTGACAGCTAGTTACAAAAGCATATTTACATTCCTTAATCTACTGTGACTCAGCTGGAAACTTAAACTAGCAGCTTGGATTTTTCAATTGGTTAAAACGTCTAATCAAAAATTAATTACTTGTTAATTACAAGTTCATTAATGACCTCTAGGTCTGGCAAAAGCATCGCAACATGGCACATCCTTAAATCTTACACTCTATATTACATACTGTACAAATTACCCATTCTGTGGTATTAATCAATCCTAGGTTGGTACAATTTCAAGTCTACAATATTCCGTATACCTAATCGTTTTCCAGAGCTTGGATACTCTAAGCAATAAGCATTTGTGTGAGGTATACCAATGACTTTATATGGTCCATTATAAACAAACTTAAATTTAGAGATTTCATTGTCTATCTCGCTCGATTTCTCATGAGCTTTTACAAGTACTAAGTCTCCGATTGCAAACTTAGCAAAACGCGCTTTAGCGTCATGACGACGTATGCAAGCACCAACTTTTAGCTTAATTACTTCTCGCAAACGATCTTCTTTCACACCAATACTAATGTCAATCCGTGGAGGGAATTTGATTATCTCTTCCACTAAACTTTCTACACTTTTGTCAATGCCGAAATTCCTCACATTACGGTAGTTCAAATTCATACCTACGTCAATAGCATCCGGCCAGTTAACAATGTGTATAGGCTGGTATTGCCTATGCACACCGTCTCCTGCCTCGTCAAAACTAACTACTATTGTTTTATCTTGGGACGTACATGTCAAAGTTTTGCTTTCGCAATTAATCACTGCACGGTACTTTAATAGCCAATCTAACCCGATAATTACTTCCGTAGTTAAGTCTGGCACGACGACAAACTCTTGTTCAAATCGTGCCCCACATATCTCGAAGTTGACAAAAATCTGTTTTGTGACCGGTTTACTGGCCTTCCCAGTAGCACCGATAATTTTCACTCCTGTTACTGGCATAACTACGATACCAGGTCTGTCTTTCAGTAACTCAAATATTTTCCCAGATACAGCACTCAATTCTGCACCGGTGTCAATTAACACGTTTAGTTGTAGGTCGTGCATATTAACAGACACTACTATCTGTCTACACTTGTCCTCGACTGTTTCTTTATTTTCCCACAATAAATCCTCGTCTATATCCAGGTCATTCCAGAAAAAAACCATCCGGCTTTGATCCTAAATCCGGTTTATCTGGCGGCTTTTTCAGCCTCTGTTCACATACAGTCTTAATTTCAACACGTTTTTCCTGAGGCTTAGTCTGTAGCTCCGCCTCCAATACCGAAACCTTTTCCTGTAACTCGTCAACTAGTGAGTGTTGCTTTGCTATCAATTCACTAATTGTCACCTTCGTTGATTCCTCTTTAATCAGATTGATCTCATCTGCCAATCTACCTGGAGAAATGTGCCCAGTAGTATCTGCAATTACTTCCTCTAGATCTGCGCAACCCACACTGCTATCGTCTGACCGTATAATGTCAGCTCTAACCTCATACACGCTGTAATCTACGTGCTTTTCTACCAATCGTGTCCGGCTATCACTAAAATTTTCGTAATCTTTCTCCTTAATACTCCCGCAATGTTTAAACTGGAGGCTTGCGTCGGATGGGTCGGCTACTTCTACCACTACGACTTTCGGTAAAGTCTGCCGGTTAGGACCAGAACTTTCCTTTACTACTTCAACATTCAACTACTGCGGGACGAAACACGACGCATCTTGCTCGTGCTCCCGATTAACATCAACTATTTCTAGTAAAGTCTGCCGGTTAGGGCCAGAACTTTCTATCACTTCACAAATACTATCTTCCTGTGGGACGAAACGCGGCAAATCCTGCCCGCGCTCCCCATAAATACTTCTCCCATACAGGCCCCTATAATCTCTTAGTTCGTCGTATAAGCGACCGAACTGCCTTAACCAGAGCTCATCCCTCTCTGCATCCCCTCGCTCAATGACGGACGTTTTATCCGACATCTGATCTTGTCTCAACACTTGCGAATCATTCTTAAACTCAATCTCCAGTTCCGCTGTGGGTATTACAGCTGCCACTTTATAATCGATTTCCGGAACACTACTTAAATTGTTCTCACTGACAGTGAATGTATTTTCTACTGCCGTGCCTGCAGCTGGTCTACTACTAGTGGGCGCACTCCTTTCTCCTAACACTGGCACACTCTCCCGCCGTTGATTATTCCATACGGAATTCTCATAACGACTACACCTCGGTTTTCTACTGTTATTGGGCCGCCAAAATTTCTCCACGCCCGGTCGGCCCCTCACCGGCGCGGCTAATGGTTTCCCTGTCTCGTCCCAGCAGATACGCTCCCCGGATGCTGCTGAGGCGGCTGATCACACACTCTGGCGTTATTACTATTCTGCGAAGCCCGTATCACGCTAGTATGATACTGGTTTCCGTCATTTCTGTTATTATTTGCAGTATATCGATTGTCATTACGGACCGGACCACTATTGTTATTGCTGCCAAGATTGCGGTATGCATTATTCCCATAGTTATGATTGTTGTGGTTGCTGTGGTACCCGTTGTTGTTACCACGGCCTCTACCAGTATCGCGATTATTGCGCCAATTGTCCTCGTCCTCAACTCTTTCCAGGAAATGATTGATTGTCCTGTAATTGCTTCCTACGTAGCGTTTTGTATCATCTGGAAGCTTCTTGTAGAGTTCCCAGACTATTTCGGATTCCGTGCGGCGATCACGCAAATATTCCAACTTGCGGATCCAGCCCTCACAAAACTCCTTCATCGAGCCGCGCGAATTCGCATCGAAAGGCCTCGATACGACAAATTCGCGCCAGACACTTTGCTGTTTTTGCTCTGACCAGTATTCAGCCAGAAACAAATTTTTAAACTCGTCAAAAGTCAGGTTCGTAATGTTGAGGTTTAAGCCCCAACGCTTGGCATCACCAGCCAACACATCAATAACCGCATTAATTTTCCTCTCATTAGTCCATGATCTGGGTAAAACTCTTTCACAGTTTTTAATGAAATCCGTCGCGTGTATACCGCCTTTTTTCAAGGGGTCGAACCGCTCCTCTTTCGTCAACAATTCCGAACTATGTGCACAGATTGGCACATAGCTCTGTTTTTCTTCAAGTTTCTTTTCTAATTCCGACACTCTCGTAATCACTTGGCAAGTGGTTGTCGCAAGCGTTTCCACTTCCCTCTTTTTCTCTTCGCAGGTATTAGCCTGCTTCCTCACTTTGGTATCTACTTCGGATACTAAACCTTTAAAGTTTCCACCTTCTGTTGATCGTCTTTTCTCACTAATTGAACTTGTTCCGTCACCTTATTCTCGATGATCGGAGCAACTGCGTCTCCTACACTTTTCTCGATTCTGCTAATTTCGGAATTAAAACGCGTATTTATGCTCGCAATTTCCGCCTGAACGCCTATCATTTCCTGTTTAAGATTACCGATCTCGGTATTAATCACAACAATATCTTCTTTGATTTTATCAACTTTTGTGTTAACAACTCCAACATTGTTGTTAACAACATTAATAGCTTTGTTCTGATTGTCTAGCTTCCTGTCAATTTTTTCAGACTGAGCTTTAATTTCTGCCGATTGAGTTTCTATCTTGCTAGACTGAGCCTTGATTTCGTTAATCAAAACATTCAATAAATCAGTTAAATTCCCGGAAACTACCGGTTTTACTTCCGTAGCGGCTTCCTCTTTAATTGTCCCCCCGTATTCGTCATCAAGGGATTCCGATTTGATTTTCACTTCCGATTCCGAAACATTTTCTAATGTTTGGAATTCCATTTCTGCTCTTTGTTGCGTCTCGGCGGTCGCGTCTTTCATGCTAGCCGCCTGCCCCTGAACAATGGGTACCGCGGTGCGTGTTTCCCACTGTTCGACCGATTGTTCCGTACCCAAGTCTACCAAATTTTGGTAATTGTTGCCTTCACTCATTTTAATAATTTTCAATATAAATAACAAATCTCAAATCTAATTAGGATTCCTCAGACTAATATTCTCGCTGACGTATCGACCATTTTGTAACCAGTACTTTGTTACGAGATTTGCACAATGCAAAATTCGTGTCCAGAACAACCTCAAATTTGAAGATTGTCCTGTCACCAGGTCGCCACGTGTAAACTCCCCCTCACTTATCGACCTTAATGACAGTGAAAAAGTAAACCGCGTGTACCTAATGGGAAATTTGGGAAAGCAATCGTCACCGAAGTTAATCTGTCGGTAAAAAGGGAGGAAAGGGTTACATCTAAATGAAAGGAAAAATGCAAATGAAACTGGTGGAAATTAATTTTGAAAAGGGGTAAAGTTAATAAAGAAAGTAAATGTGCGGCCGATACGTCAACAATTAACTAGCGGTAATTAGATATTTGAGATTTGGGGGAAATCACGGTCGCCTGTCCTAAGGACAATTACTATAGTAACTGAAAAAGAAAGGTTATTACACATATAATTAGCACTAGAAGCGTGGCAACTGAAGGTTGACACGTGTTGTGTGAAAACTGAAAGTTTGTCAGAAGTAATAAATTTCGCTACACTCTGACTTAATTTAGCAAAAGAATTAATAAATCCGGAAAATCGAAAGTTAATTTAGTGACTGAAGTTAATAGTGAGCTTTCTTTCTGAAGCACATCGAAATCCAGCAGAATACGGTTAGCCTTGGACTACCTCAACAATCATTTCAAAAGCAACTTGACTCTACGCAATTTAGAGACAAGAGATTTAACTTTGAATTGAATTAAATGATTCTGAATAATTAACAATAGTAAAATTTAGTACGTACCAAGCTGAGCTGCAGTCACAGGTAAGCTAAAATATGCTAACAAAACTCGCACTCTTAATTTGTGCTTGTGTAATCTAACTATTGTAGCCAGCTATGCTTTAACTGCACTTGGAAACTAAAGTAATGAAATGCAATGATAGTACTTTAATGCTGGCGTCTGAATTTCAACGACACTCGGTTTCATTTCGGAAAAGGAAGGGACCCTGCTTGGTAATGCAATTGGGACAATGAGCAACAAAGGTTCATGCTGAGTTGCTGTAATTTTGCGAGGCAAATGGAACAATTTGAAAAGCTGAGGTCTGCCATACAGTTCTTAAACTTTACGTGCTTTAAGTCTTCCTTGTTGGTTGATTGAAGGTTTGAAGCCGTCGATCGAGGAGGTGGCGACAGTCACTCATTGTCGGCCGTCGCTGTTGCAGAAGCTGGATGTTGACGGGCCTTCTTCTCGACACGGTCACCAGGCGAAACGGGCTCTTGATGTGCGCCAGCTAATGCTTCCCGTCCGCGACACCATGTCTGAAACTATCATCGCGAGTTGAGCGCAATTACATGCTGCCAAACCCCGAAAGCGCGGCAACTCGCGGGAGCGTCACACAACACACCTGCTCCACTCGCTACTGCAGCCAGACCCCGACTGCTCTGCCCGCGCTCCACGCGGCAGAGTTAACACTACCAAAGATCCTACACACTTTGATTCTTCACACGACCTATCGATGTAATCGTTCGATAGCAGTTTTCCCTAGGCAAGACCCAGCGTAAAAATACAAATAATATTTACGAAACAAACCAATTATACATCGACATAAATGCATATATATATATATATATATATATATATATATATATATATATATATATATATATACAAATAGTAAACCAATTACAATATATAAAGGTACAGAAATGTCATATATTCAGGTAACAAATTAAGGAAAAAACTTACAGTACAATAGATGGAAATAGGAGGATATGCATTTCCGGCGTTACAAGTCGACTCGGCTGAATTGAGTTATCGAGTAGTTGTACTTTCCTATGTAGCACGCGCGTACGCGTCATCGTATTTTATACGTTTCTGTTTGGCACATAGACAGCTAACACATACATAGGAGAAAATTCGCGGCCATTCTAGTAATTTCGACACGTTATTCTGTCTGGCATTTCTTCGAGAAAAGTCGCGAATATTCTACTGTTTTCTTGTACAGAGAACCTTCGTTACGTTGCGCTATAAAGACGGACTATTCGCCGAATAGGAAGCTAGTTTACATTCAGCCATGGCTGAGGCCAACTATGAAGGAGGATCGACTTAACGCCTTAGCTCTGTTCAACACTCACTCTGACATTGATTGTCCGATTGTCGATTTAATTAACCAATTTGCCAGGAAGAATAGGCAAATAGAATTCATCATTTAAGGAAGAGAACCACTATTCAAACTTTTTTACATCATAGGACGGCATTGTCTTTTATATGTATAAATAAAACTTTCTTAAACTTTTCATGTGACTCTATTATTTTTTATTACATTAAAGGTAAAGGTAGCTCAAGGTATCTTTAGCGCCTCCTCCTTCAGGTTTTTTGTATCCGCCACTGAACCCAGTAAACATTAATGCGGAAATCAATAATCCCGCTTTGTTAAAGTTGCTACTGAAGATGAATAAAACACTTGAACAAAACACAGAAAAATTTCAGAAAACTGGCAAAACATTAGAACAAAATGCAAAATAATTTCAAAAACAGACAAAATCCTTGAACCAAACACAAAATGACAAGAAGAAATAATTAATGATACCAAAGATAGAAGGATGAACTTACAACACACGTCCGGAAACTTGAGGAAAAACAGCAAAACGTTTCTGTAGAGATTCGACAAGAGGTTGCAAAGGACATGCAGCCTATTATTACCAAGCTAGAGGACAGGATACGCAGTGTTGAAACTCAAAAAATAATTTAAAGACTACACAACAGAATGGGAAAGAAGAGATTTTCGCCAAAACAAAAACTGCTGTACTGCGCGTAATTGTCTCGCAACTTTCAGGTCGTCATGGTCACCTTCACCCACTGTTGAAACGATAGTGAACAGTTAGACACAGTTAGACGCATTAAAACTGAACTCTGACGAGCAGAAAGAATAACTTGTACATTAACAAAGAGTATCGAAGAACTGCCTACAAAGATGTCAAATTTATCTACAAATACATCTACAACTACATCATACTCCGCAAGCCACTTAATGGTGTGTGGCGGAGGGTACTTTTGGTATCACTATCTGATTCCTCCAACCCTGTTCCACCCACGAATAGTGCGTGGGAAGAAAGATTGTCGGTAAGCCTCTGTATTGGCTCTAAATTCTTGAATTTTCTTCTCGTGGTCAATACGCGAGATCTGTGTGGTGGAAGCGGGGGGGGGGGGGGGGTTGGAGTAATATGTTGTCGGACTCCTCTTGAAAAGTGCTGTCCCGAAATTTCAGTAGTAAATCTCTCTGTGATGTACGACACCTCGCTTATAACGTCTGCCAGTGGAGTTTGTTTAGCATCTCCGTAATGCTCTCTAGCCAACTAAATGATCCCGTGTCGAAACGCGCCGCTCTTCGTTGGATTTTCTGTATCTCCTCTATCAGTCTTACCTGATAGGGATCCCACACAGATGAATAATACTCAAAAATCTGACGAACAAGCACCTTATAAGCCACTGCTTTGTGGATTGGTTACATTTCATGAAGATTCTTTCGATGAATCTGAGTCTGATCTCTGCTTTTCAATCTCTTTTATATAATGATTCCACTTAAGGTCGCTCTGGATTGTTATGCATAGACATTTTACGGCAGCCGCGGTCTCCAGCTGTTTGCCATCAATAATGTAGCTGTACAGTAGTGGATTTCTTTTCCTGTATCCGTAATATGTTACATTTATTTACGTTCAGGGTCAAATGCCAGAGTCTGCACCATTCATCAAATCTCTGCAGGTCGTTCAACAAATTCTTACTATTTTCTGGCGTTACTACTTTCGTATAAACAACAGCATCATCTGCGAATAGCGTTAAAGAGCACCAGACACTTTCTACTGGATCATTTATATATACTGTAAGCAACAACGGTCCTATAACACTTCCCTGTGGTACTCCAAATATTACCTTTACATCTGACGATTTATTTCCGTTAAGAGCGACGTGTTGAGTTTTACCTCCAAGAATGTCTTAAATGCAATCGCAAGTCTGCTCCGATCCTTGGTAAGCTCGTTGTTTTACTTTGTTTGTTTCATTAAATGGCAATGCAGGGCGGTGTCAAATGCCTTACTGAAATCAAGGAACACAGCATCAGCCTAACATAGCCGAGTTTAGCAGGATCTCTGTTTGCGGAGTCCCAGTGGATTTTTATAGAGGAGATGTTCATTTTCCAAGAACTTCATAAACCTTGTGCATAAAACGTGTTCAATAATTCTACATGAGATTTACGTCAACCATGTGGTCTGTAATTGTGTGGATCTGTCTTACGGCCTTTCTTAAAAACGGGAATGACCTGCAGTTATTTTACAGTCATTAGGTATCTTTCGTATCTCAAGCGATCTACAATAAATTACTGCTAGAAGGGGAGCAAATTCTTTCGCATAATCTTTATAGAATCTTATAGGTATCCTGCAGCCTTTCCACTACTAAGTGATTGCAGCTGCATTTCAATTCCGCGATCGGTTACCTCACAAATTTTAATGTCTTAGGTGGTGTACCATTTTCAGACACAAAAGAGTATCTGTTACTTAAAAATTTTAAAGAAAGTCAGATTAAAGTCAAGCAGCAACAGGCAAAGAACAGAAACGACAAGCGAGAACAGCTGACGCTTATCGTACGCGAACTAAAATAGTAATGACGACATTAATAACGTCACGCGTTTATATTCAGACCAACGATCTGAAACTTGTGATGAAATTAACAATTTGCGACGTATTTGTGATTTTCCCAGGGAGCAATGCTTTTCGACAAGACATGATAGAGAGCCGCCTGTCAGGCTATACCAACATGACAAGGGACGGACAGGACCATAACAAGAATAGAAACCTATTTGCTTTTAGAAAGCGTAGCTACCTGTTCCGACGTTGGTCTACTGTTCTCTAGCAGACAGGCTTGTCTGCTACCATCAAGCATGCAACTAGAAATACATTTGCTCATTCATCCTTCCACACAGAAGGGAAGGGGGATGACAGTATCTTATCATATACAGTATATAAAAAAAGCGGATGTAGGTTCCGTATGAGACTGTGTGACATGAATTACATATAAACTGTGTTTTAAAGTGTAGTAGTGTGACAGCTCGTTCTTGTTTATGAGTAAAAGTAACACGTTCCACTGCTCAGTCTCCTCCCACATAGAGTCAGAAACACCACAGTATATTTAGAAGAGGAATTTATGCCGTAAGTGACAACAGAGTTAAGAAATTAACATGAAAGGAATCCAACAGAGACCTTTCAATATACACAGAACGCTATTGCACATCCAGTGATACATGTTTCTTTGTCTGCTATTCTTGACTCAGATATCCCCAAGCCTGTGATTAGTGGAACTGCATTCAACAGATTTACCAAGACGACAGATTGTCCTACATCACCTTTACGCAAAACCAAAATTCTAGATGCTGCTTCAGACAAAAGTGTTGATGTACGAAATAAAACTTATTTGGATTTCACATGTCAAGAGGATACATTTGTAACGAGTTTCTTAACTGTACCGCTTTTGTCGACAGAAATGATGTCTGGAACAGACTTTAAACTTCAATGATCCTGAGATAACCATAGAAGCTGAAGGTAAGTCAATCACACTGAAGTTTGAAGATTTTTTTTTCTCAAGACGAGCTAAGAAAGTGAGTCGCCTATGCTTTTTGTCACATCATGCAGCAATTTTACACATCAATTTTTTATGATGACAGAAATTGTTTAGGTAATTCTTGTGATGAGTGAGCAGACAGTCGAAATGCACGGTTTGAGCCAAGAGATAATAGAAAAAGCAGACCATTGCACTTATGCAGGTAGGAGGAATCGTTTTGTCATTTTGGATTCACACTTAATTGCTTTTTCTCACCGCACTGGAACTATAAAAGGTTTCATTATAGATCTGAAGCCAAAGAAAGCAACTAATTTTGCGTTAAGCCATATATTATTCCTGCCTACCTCAGAGAGCATGTGACAGCTGAAATGCATCCTATACTACGGTAAAGTGTCATAGAACCGCGAGTTAGTTCGTACAACAGTCAACTGCACATAGAAGGGAAAAGGGATGGATTCATCAGAATCGGATTAGATTCAATACAAATTAATATCATTATTTTACCTGTGACAGATAGACCCGAAACCACAGACGAATTGTTAAAGTGTACATCTTCTATCTTCGATCGACTTGAGAGCGAGATTCTGGAAAAAACAACTACACCCAAAGTGTAGAAAAGATTTTGAGTTTCTCAGGTTTGGAGTATGCTGTCATTTCGAAAATTACCATTTGTTCTTAACATTTCTTCTGCTGCCTTCATTCCAAGATAAAATTCTATATTGCCCGAGTACATACTGCAACACTTTACCTCATCCGCACAGCTGAAAAATTTGGTCACATCATAAAGGTAACCTCAAGATATTTCTACAGATTTTTGAATAATCAGGAATTACTGTCAGTCTGCAAACTTCAGAATTTGGCAAGACCACAGTAAAGTTTCTGGGACACATCATCTCGTCTGAAGGCTTACAGCCTGACCCCAAAAACTTGAGGCAGTCATAAACGTTTCTGTTCCTACCACCAAAGGACAAGTTCATAGTTATGTTGCATTAATTAAGTTATATCGCCGTTTCTACAGTAAGATAATTATTGCCGCCCCAAAACCTTGTTATCTTACTGTTAAGAGCACAATATGGTACTGGAGTCAACAGGCGGCAGTAGAGTTCCTAAATCTCAACGATGCACGTCAAAAGCTCCAGTTACTACAGAGCCAGACCTGTCACTAGATTTCTGTTTGGCAAAAAATTCGTCAAAACTTCAGTTAGGTGCTCATCTGTTCCACGACATTAAGGAAATTAGTACCACTGTCCGAAGACGTATTGGTTTTGCTAGCCATGTTATAACGAAATGAGGAAGAAATTATTCAGTAACTGAACTAGAAGCACCAGCAATCATTTGGGCATTTTCCAGATTTTGTTTTTTCTTGTCTGGAAAGCACTCTTTAATCTATCATCGTGCATTACAGTTATTAATGTTTGTTGTTGTTGTTGTTGTCTTCAGTCCTGAGACTGGTTTGACGTAGCTCTCCATGCTACTTTATCCTGTGCAAGGTTCTTCATCTCCCACTACCTACTGCAACCTACATCCTTATGTATCTGTTCAGTGTATTCATCTCTTGGTTTCCCTCTACGACTTTTACCCTCCACGCTGCCCTCCAATACTAAATTTGTGAACCCTTGATGCCTCAGAACATATCCTACCAACCGATCCCTTCTTCTAGTCAAGTTGAGCCACGAACTTCTCCTCTCCACAATCCTACTCAATACCTCATTAGTTATATTATCTACCCATCTAATCTTCAGTATCCTCTGTAGCAGCAGATTTCGAAAGCTTCTATTCTCTTCTCGTCCAAACTAGATATCGTCCATGTTTCACTTCCATACATGGCTACACTACATACAAATACTTTCAGAAACGACTTCGTGACACTTAAATCTATACTCGATGTTAACAAATTTCTCTTCTTCAGAAACGATATCCTTGCCATTGCCAGTCTACATTTTATATCCTCCCTACTTCGACCATCATCAGTTATTTTGCTCCCCAAATAGCGAAATTCCTTTACTACTTTAAGTGTCTCATATCCTAATCTAATTCCCTCAGCATCACTCGACTTAATTCGACCACATTCCATTATCCTCGTTTTGCTTTTGTTGATGTTCATCTTATACCCTCCTTTCATGACACTGTCCATTCCGTTCAACTGCTCTTCCAAGTCCTTTGCTGTCTCTGACAGAACTACAATGTCATCAGCGAACGTCAAAGATTTTATTTCTTCTCCCTGGATTTTAACACCTAGTCTGAATTTTCCTTTTCTTTCCTTCACTGCTTGCTCGATATACAGATTGCATAACATCGGGGACAGGCTACAACCCTGTCTCACTCCCTTCCCAACCACACTACTTCCTTTTCATATTCCTCGACTCTTATAACTACCATCTGGTTTCTGTACAAATTGTAAATAGCCTTCGCTCCCTATGTTCTACCCCTGCAACGTTTAGAATTTGAAAGAGAGTGTTCTGGTGAACATTGTCAAAAGCTTTCTCTAAGTCTACAAATGCTAGAAACGTAGGTTTTCCTTTCCTTAATTTGGCTTCTAAGATAATTCATAGGGTCAGTATTGCCTCACGTGTTCCAATATTTCTACGGAATCCAAACTGATCTTCCCCGAGTTCGGCTTCTACCAGTTTTTCCATTCGTCTGTAAGGAATTGGCGTTAGTATTTTGAATCCGTGATTTATTAAACTGATTTTTCGGTAATTTTCACATCTGTCAGCACCGTCTTTCTTCGGAATTGGAATTATTATATTCTTCTTGAAGTCTGAGGGTATTTCGCCTGTCTCATACCTCTTGCTCACCAGATGGTAGAGTTTTGTCAGGACTGGCTCTTCCTGCCTGTCAGTAGTTGTAATGGAATGTTGTCTACTCCCGGGGCCTTGTTTTGGCTTAGGTCTTTCAGTGCTCTGTCAAACTCTTCACGCAGTATCGAATCTCCCATCTCATCTTCATCTACATCCTCTTCCATTTCCATAATATTGTCCTCAAGTACATTGCCCCTGTATAGACCCTCTATATACTCCTTCCACCTTTCTGCTTTTCCTTCTTTGCTTAAAACTGGGTTTCCATCAGAGCTCTTGATATTCATACAAGTGGTTCTCTTTTCTCCAATGGTCTCTTCAACTTTCCTGTAGGCAGTATCTATTTTATCCCTAGTGATATACGCCTCTACAGCCTTACATTTGTCCTCTAGCCATTCCTGCTTAGCCATTTTGCACTTCCTGTCGATCTCATTTTTGAGACATTTTTATTCCTTTTTGCCTGCTTCATTTACTGCATTTTTATATTTTCTCCTTTCATCAATTAAATTCAGTATTTCTTCTGTTACCCGAGGATTTCTACTAGCCCTCGGCTTTTTACCTACTTGATCCTCTGCTACCTTCACTACTTCGTCCCTCAGAGCTACCCGTTCTTCTTCTACTGTATTTCTTTCGCACATTCCTATCAATTGTTCCCGTATGCTCTCCCTGAAACTCTGTACAACCTCTGGTCTATTCAGTTTATCCAGGTCCCATCTCCTTAAATTCCCACCTTTTGCAGTTTCTTCAGTTTTAATCTACAGTTCATAACCAATAGATTGTGGTCAGAGTCCACGTCTGCCCCTGGAAATGTCTTACAATTTAAAACCCGGTTCCTAAATCTCTGTCTTACCATTATATAATCTATCTGAATCCTGTCAGTATCTCCAGGCTTTTTCCATGTACACAACCTTTTTTTATGATTCTTAAAGCAACTGTTAGCTATGATTAAGTTGTGCTCTGTGCAAAATTATTCCAGGCGGCTTCCTCTTTCATTTCTTACACCAAATCCATGTTCACCTACTATGTTCACTTCTCTCCCTTTTCCTACTGCCTGCCGGGGTAGCCGAGCGGTTCTGGGGCGCTACAGTCTGGAACCGCGCGACGCTACGGTCGCAGGTCGAATCCTGCCTCGGGCATGGGTGTGTGTGATGTCCTCAGGTTAGTCAGGTTTATTTAGTTCTAAGTGACTGATGACCTCAGACGTTAAGTCCCATAGTACTCAGAGTCATTTGAACCATTTGAACCTTTTCCTACTACCGAATTCCAGTCACCCATGACTTAAATTTTCGTCTCCCTTCACTATCTCAATAATTTCTTTTATTTCATCATAAATTTCCTCAATTACTTCGTCATCTACAGAGCTAGTTTACAAAATTGCATCATGACATAATAAAACGCTGGGAATCATGTCTTCCAGATTCCATTTCACAGTAATTCATATTATTAGCTCCCAATATGTTTTCCTGACCTTTTAAATCGTGCTCCCATTGGCTCACAAAAAAGTAATACAAAAAAGAGTCTTGTGAAAATACTGTCTATTCAGAAAGTTGTGTTCAAGAACTTTATTGATTCATACTTCCTCTCACGCAAGAACAATCTCTTCGAGCAATAAACTATCAACGATTCACTTTGACTCTTATGTATTCTTGATGTTTTCGTAAACAAATTCGTTTGGTACACACATCTCAATTACGCTCATTTTGAACCATGTAACAAACTTCAAACAACCTGTTACAGCTATAACATTGGAAAGGAGAACAGGAAACGTTTTAGTTGTTTGGAAATTGTGTCGAAAAGCAAATCTATCTGCCATTACACACCGTGCTCCCCTTTTTCCCATCATTCCTTTAGAGTTAAAAGAATTAGCAGCTGTAGATCTTCTAAGCGCACTCATGAGAACTCGGAACGGATTTTCGTCTGTTTTTGTTGCTGTAGCGCTAACTTCTACATTTGTTTCGCACACCCAGTTACGGAGAGCCACTGACGAAACTGTATGTGATACATGTGTAATGTAATTTCTGCGTGAAGAAGGACATGTTGATAAAGTCTTCACTTTAGATCTGGCATTTGTGCTACAACATTAAGAAATAAAAAAAATTTTACCAGTATCTACTAGCTAATCATACTGAACGCCTTATTCAAGAAATCAATAAACTTTGCAAATTATACTGTCACCGACAACATCAGGACTGGGGTACCCATGTACAAATGTTTCAAAGTGTATTAAGCGAATTGTCACATGACTCCATCTCACTGCCTCCCTTACTCCTCCCTGACTTGTACTGAAGGATTAACACCAACCAGCCCGAATCAGAGAGCGTGAACCATTTCCTAACTGTCGCATCTTATGTAACAGAAAAGGTAATAGGCCCAGCAGTAAGTGATATCAAGGAAGCGGCAGAACGAAGAAAGAAGTCGCAACTTACTAAGGTATACATCAAAAAGCTATTTACTGGTGAGAAAGTATTTTTGAAATCCCACCCCTTGTCTCACAAAAATGGGCATCCCTGTTATAAATTTTTCTTCATGTACAGTATTCGTGAAGTAGCACATCTCAAGGCAGTGTAAGTGGAAACAATATGTACTAAAAGGAGAAAAACGACTCCATCATGTATTAATATCATACCGTTTGTGGAATTGTGATTTCTGCATTTTACCCAAATTTCATCGTCTTGAAATCTATCTTAAATTGTTATTGGTATGGCATACATGTCTTACACTTTTACGTTCTATGTTTTTTATTTCTTTTTGGTATAATTTAGCTCTATGACAAACGAGAGCATTATGCTGTTGAAGTCTGTACCATTTGCTAAGTAACAACGTAACTTTTAATCTTCAGGTCACGTGATATATTAAAAAGAGTTTGGATACCATGGATATGTTCCAGATTCGTGATACACAATTTGACATAGGACGCACAGTTGACTGACACGTTTTTATGGTGACACTTGGGAGACATTAAAAAAGTGACAAGTGCATTAACCAATATATATATATATATATATATATATATATATATATATATATATATATATATAGTGATAAACTACGTATTTCAGTAAAAAATGTGAGACAAATTTACATTTTTTCCTTTCTGCATGTTAGCACTCATTAATGAATTTTCTTGTCATGGCTGAAGTCAGTATTGTGAAATTATTATAATATTGTTACATAATATAACTATTGCTTAACATAGATGAGCCTCTATTTAACTCATCCGTTACACAATAATCGGTGCTCCAACACAGTTTTTATAATGCTATCTTACTGGTATTTTGTGATGACGCTATTATCTCCCGTTTTGTAATGACATACGTAGCTTTAGTTGCACCATCGCTTTTATGACGAAACTCTTTTGCACGATTTGTCTTAGCCTGCGAATGCGTAGTACACTTTGTTTATTGCTTTACCATACTGATTTCCTTGGCGCATTTGAATAAGATAAGATACATCGCAACACTGCCTTTCTGGTGAAATGTTTGTCATGTTTATATGTGTATGATAATGAATTTGGTTGCATTGATCTCCTAAAAAACCAGTTTTGTGAACATACACTCCTGGAAATTGAAATAAGAACACCGTGAATTCATTGTCCCAGGAAGGGGAAACTTTATTGACACATTCCTGGGGTCAGATACATCACATGATCACACTGACAGAACCACAGGCACATAGACACAGGCAACAGAGCATGCACAATGTCGGCACTAGTACAGTGTATATCCACCTTTCGCAGCAATGCAGGCTGCTATTCTCCCATGGAGACGATCGTAGAGATGCTGGATGTAGTCCTGTGGAACGGCTTGCCATGCCATTTCCACCTGGCGCCTCAGTTGGACCAGCGTTCGTGCTGGACGTGCAGACCGCGTGAGACGACGCTTCATCCAGTCCCAAACATGCTCAATGGGGGACAGATCCGGAGATCTTGCTGGCCAGGGTAGTTGACTTACACCTTCTAGAGCACGTTGGGTGGCACGGGATACATGCGGACGTGCATTGTCCTGTTGGAACAGCAAGTTCCCTTGCCGGTCTAGGAATGGTAGAACGATAGGTTCCATGACGGTTTGGATGTACCGTGCACTATTTAGTGTCCCCTCGACGATCACCAGTGGTGTACGGCCAGTGTAGGAGATCGCTCCCCACACCATGATGCCGGGTGTTGGCCCTGTGTGCCTCGGTCGTATGCAGTCCTGATTGTGGCGCTCACCTGCACGGCGCCAAACACGCATATGACCATCATTGGCACCAAGGCAGAAGCGACTCTCATCGCTGAAGACGACACGTCTCCATTCGTCCCTCCATTCACGCCTGTCGCGACACCACTGGAGGCGGGCTGCACGATGTTGGGGCGTGAGCGGAAGACGGCCCAACGGTGTGCGGGACCGTAGCCCAGCTTCATGGAGACGGTTGCGAATGCTACCAGTGTTAAAGACTGCGATGGAGCTCCGTATGCCACGGCAAACTGGCTGACACTGACGGCGGCGGTGCACAAATGCTGCGCAGCTAGCGCCATTCGACGGCCAACATCGCGGTTCCTGGTGTGTCCGCTGTGCCGTGCGTGTGATCATTGCTTGTACAGCCCTCTCGCAGTGTCCGGAGCAAGTATGGTGGGTCTGACACACCGGTGTCAATGTGTTCTTTTTTCCATTTCCAGGAATGTACATATAGTGTGGCGCCTATAGTTTTATGAGAGCCCTACTTAGGATAAGAGGCTATAAATAAGGGAAATGTCATTATATAACAGACATAGAAGAAATGATTATAGAAGGAGAGTAAGTTGAAAATGTAACAGATTCATCTAGGAATAAGAAAGTATTGAGTACAGAGAACTGGATATTGTAAAATGTGTGAGTTGGTATGTGAAATAAAATTTCATAATGTAGAAATATAAATGAATACAGAGGATGGATAATTATTATATTCTGTGCTTAAGATTCTCTGATAATGAAATGCAGACAAATTGAAATGAAGTTTTTGGTAGGTATATTGACATGAAAAGTATTATTATGTGAATATGATGTTTTTGGCAAGTTACCTAAGGTAAAAGTTATTATGAGAATGGTATTAAATATGCACACACTACAGAAGTTAGAAAGCTGACCAGTGCACTAGTATAGTACATGACACAAGAATGAAATCTCACACTGACTTCAGAGCTCACTTAATTCCCTTTGGATTTCCTTTAGACGAACCATTACTCATTTTTTGTTGGTCCTTTATTTCTGGTCTATGTACCTCCTTCCTCTTGCAGTGTCTATAGGTATATCATATACAATATGTATTTTCATTATCACTGTTCTTGTTTTACATATTAGTTCTTAGTTCTGACTGACTAAACGTTTTCTGTAACATAAGATCTATTGTTGTGTGCACACTAGATTTTCTTGTACGGTTTCATTGCCGTTTGTACTCATTACAAGATAATGAAGTTTTGACAGTTTCATCCTTATTAAATTTACGTTTTTTATTTGTCACATTATATTCATAATTATTTCCATATGTAGATGTGTTTTGAACATATTGATTATTGTAATCCACAATATCCTTTCTTTGTACATAAGCTTCATCATACATGTTTGTGCAATGTTCCTGTATTATTTCATATATCTGCTTGGAATAAGGACATTTCTAAGCCATTACTGGTAGTCATTTCAGACTTTTGTTATGTGTAATCATATATTTAATGAACCTGCCAGGATTCAGACTGTACACACACGTAAAGGAAATAGTATTACTGAGTTTATCTACGACACTTCAACTAGACATATGACTTGTTAGTGGAAAACTGCTTCCCTGAGTCTGCCCATACTGACGAGATCTTAACTGGGCATATGAGTTGTCAGGGGAAAACACCTTCCTTGGGTTTGCTCATATTTGCTTCTAATTTACTAGTGAGTTATGGACATTCAACTACCTAACCGGCTGCCCATTAGCCGGATACATTCTTCGTATTCGTCAGCCTTCTCACCTGTTGCCTTAGCACTAAAGGGTTACAGGGTTACGGATCTCATCAGTGGCCATGCTTCAAGAAACGTGTAAACACTGTGCTAGTTGCATTCCTTTTCTTAGCCACAAGAGTAAAAGACAATCTTCAAATGGAAAACACTAGTCAGAACATTTATATACTTTGTAATCCAAACCGTAACACTATAAACTTATTTATATTTGTAACTTATTGTACTCACTTCTTTCTAATGTTTTTAAAAAAAATTCATTCTCCTTGGCTTATCACAGCTAAGACAATCCGTATGGATTTTTTTCTTTTTTTTTTTTAAGGATCAGTGGATAACGAAACGTTCTCATATGTTTTTGCTGTTGTAAATAATTTATCTCTACTATACTGGGACAGGGATGAATGACCGCACTGAAAGAGTTGCGAGTAACAATAATTTCTCTGTGTTTTGTTTATCTGTGGTGGATTTGCTAGTCAGTTGTGCAGCGCTGAGAGGTAGTTTAATTTTTTTAAAAAATTTCGAGTGAGAGTAAAATTATTTGGAATACCTTATCATCGATAGGAAAAGAGATTTGTAGTACTTACCTGCTCTTTATATTGTTTATATAGATGGTGAAGCTTTCAGTGGAATTTTAAAGGTTTTTTGTTGTTGTTGTGTACAGTCCTGAGACTGGTTTGATGCAGCTCTCCATGCTACTCTATCCTGTGCAAGCTTCTTCATCTCCCAGTACGTACTTCAACCTGCATCCTTCTGTAACTGCTTAGTGTATTCATCTCATGGTCTCCCTCTACGATTTTTATCCTCCACGCTGCCTCCACGCTGCCTCCAATGCTAAATTTGTGATCCCTTGATGCCTCAGAACATGTCCTACCAACCGGTCCCTTCTTGTCAAGTTGTGCCACGAACTGCTCTTCTCCCCAATTCTATTCATTACCTCATTAGTTATGTGATCTACCCATCTAATTTTCAGCATTCTTCTGTAGCACCACATTTCGAAAACTTTTATTCTCATCTAGTCCAAATTATTTATCGTCCATGTCTCACTTCCATACATGGCTACACTCCATACAAATACTTTCAGAAACGACTTCCTAACACTTCAATCTATACTCGATGATAACAAATTTCTCTTCTTCAGAATCGTTTTCCTTGCCATTGCCAGTCTACATTTTATATCCTCTCTACTTTTACCATTATCAGTTATTTTGCTCCCCAAATAGCAAAACTCCTTTACTACTTTAAGTGTGTGATTTCCTAATCTACACTCCTGGAAATGGAAAAAAGAACACATTGACACCGGTGTGTCAGACCCACCATACTTGCTCCGGACACTGCGAGAGGGCTGTACAAGCAATGATCACACGCACGGCACAGCGGACACACCAGGAACCGCGGTGTTGGCCGTCGAATGGCGCTAGCTGCGCAGCATTTGTGCACCGCCGCCGTCAGTGTCAGCCAGTTTGCCGTGGCATACAGAGCTCCATCGCAGTCTTTAACACTGGTAGCATGCCGCGACAGCGTGGACGTGAACCGTATGTGCAGTTGACGGACTTTGAGCGAGGGTGTATAGTGGGCATGCGGGAGGCCGGGTGGACGTACCGCCGAATTGCTCAACACGTGGGGCGTGAGGTCTCCACAGTACATCGATGTTGTCGCCAGTGGTCGGCGGAAGGTGCACGTGCCCGTCGACCTGGGACCGGACCGCAGCGACGCACGGATGCACGCCAAGACCGTAGGATCCTACGCAGTGCCGTAGGGGACCGCACCGCCACTTCCCAGCAAATTAGGGACACTGTTGCTCCTGGGGTATCGGCGAGGACCATTCTCAACCGTCTCCATGAAGCTGGGCTACGGTCCCGCACACCGTTAGGCCGTCTTCCGCTCACGCCCCAACATCGTGCAGCCCGCCTCCAGTGGTGTCGCGACAGGCGTGAATGGAGGGACGAATGGAGACGTGTCGTCTTCACCGATGAGAGTCGCTTCTGCCTTGGTACCAATGATGGTCGTATGCGTGTTTGAAGCCGTGCAGGTGAGCGCCACAATCAGGACTGCATACGAGCGAGGCACACAGGGCCAACACCCGGCATCATGGTGTGGGGAGCGATCTCCTACACTGGCCGTACACCACTGGTGATCGTCGAGGGGACACTGAATAGTGCACGGTACATCCAAACCGTCATCGAACCCATCGTTCTACCATTCCTAGACCGGCAAGGGAACTTGCTGTTCCAACAGGACAATGCACGTCCGCATGTATCCCGTGCCACCCAACGTTCTCTAGAAGGTGTAAGTCAACTACCCTGGCCAGCAAGATCTCCGGATCTGTCCCCCATCGAGCATGTTTGGGACTGGATGAAGCGTCGTCTCACGCGGTCTGCACGTCCAGCACGAACGCTGGTCCAACTGAGGCGCCAGGTGGAAATGGCATGGCAAGCCGTTCCACAGGACTACATCCAGCATCTGTACGATCGTCTCCATGGGAGAATAGCAGCCTGCATTGCTGCGAAAGGTGGATATACACTGTACTAGTGCCGACATTGTGGTTGCTCTGTTGCCTGTGTCTATGTGCCTGTGGTTCTGTCAGTGTGATCATGTGATGTATCTGACCCCAGGAATGTGTCAATAAAGTTTCCCCTTCCTGGGACAATGAATTCACGGTGTTCTTATTTCAATTTCCAGGAGTGTATTTCCCTCCGCATCACCGGACTTAATTCGACTACATTCCATTGTTCTCGATTTTCTTTTGTTGATATTCATCTTATATCCTCCTTTCAAGACACTGTCCATTCCGTTCAACAGCTCCTCCAAGTCCTTTGAAGTCTCTGACAGAATTACAATGTCATCGGCGAACCTCAAAGTTTTTACTTCTTCTCCATGAATTTTAATACCTACTCCGAATTTTTCTTTTGTTTCCTTTACTGCTTGCTCAATATACAGATTGAATAACATCGGGGATAGGCTACAACCCTGTCTCACTCCTTTCCCAACCACTGCTTCCCTTTAATGCCCCTTGACTCTTATAACTGCCATCTGGTTCCTGTACAAATTGTAAATAGCTTTTCGCTCCCTGTATTTTACCCCTGCCACCTTTAGAATTTGAAAGAGAGTATTCCAGTCAACATTGTCAAAAGCTTTCTCTACGTCTACAAATGCCAGAAATGTAGGTTTGCCTTTCCTTAATCTAGCTTCTAAGATAAGTCATATGGTCAGTATTGCCTCACGTGTTGCAAAACTTCTGCTGAATCCAAACTGATCTTCGCTGAGGTAGGTAGGTTTGTCATTTTTGTAATGAGAGAATACTGAAATTGTTAGAGTCTTCTTATTTTGTGTTTTTTTTCAATAATCAGAGTTAGATTTTTTAAATATGATTATCTTTAAAGTAAATACACTTTTATCATTAATAGTACAGTTTTGAATACTGTTGGGTGTGCATTGTACCTTAAACCACACACAGCAACAACTTTTATCCGACAAGCAAAAATAATTTAGAGAAGATTATTTATCTTTATCTACTGTAACTGCTGATCTGTATTTCATTTCAAGAAGGTCATTACTTCAAACACAAGAACAACATACTGAGGATAAGGTAAGTCACTTTCACTTAAGGGCATTCTTGAGCAAACAGTATGTAGTCGGGATTTTCAGGCCGCGTTCTAGCAAGCTGATTAATTTTCTATGAACAGCAATGGTAACTTCAAACAGTTATTTTCTTCACAGTAGAACAGTAATAAATTTTTATGGACATTCCAAATCCAACGCTGCACTTTAAATCACGCAACGTTCATAATGTACTAATAAACGTCAGTACTGATTATTAGTTATATAGTTTTCATTGAGCATGTAATTAGTTTTGCCATTTCATTAGATTCATTTTCTTTACTTAGAATTTTGAATTTCACGATGTTTAAAGAATTATTTCATGGCAATTCATATGCACAACACATGCCAATATTCAGTTTCCTCAGCAGCAGAGAACGGTACATAACTAAACGTTAGACGAGGAGAAAGATTTTAAAATCTATATATTCTGCCTTCTCACTTAAAGACCGTTTTTCATAGAAACCTTACAGTTTGTAGCGCAACAGACCCGACATTTAATGTGCCTGCGGGAAACCAAAATCTTGAGTACCAGATGGGTATTTAAATTGCACTTCTACTGCATGCATTGTATAAATGCCTTATGCTGTCACCGATGACTTCAATGTCGACGATATGTTAAACGCTAATCTTCCTTCCTTCCAATTCTTTCCAATCTACACTCCTGGAAATTGAAATAAGAACACCGTGAATTCATTGTCCCAGGAAGGGGAAACTTTATTGACACATTCCTGGGGTCAGATACATCACATGATCACACTGACAGAACCACAGGCACATAGACACAGGCAACAGAGCATGCACAATGTCGGCACTAGTACAGTGTATATCCACCTTTCGCAGCAATGCAGGCTGCTATTCTCCCATGGAGACGATCGTACAGATGCTGGATGTAGTCCTGTGGAACGGCTTGCCATGCCATTTCCACCTGGCGCCTCAGTTGGACCAGCGTTCGTGCTGGACGTGCAGACCGCGTGAGACGACGCTTCATCCAGTCCCAAACATGCTCAATGGGGGACAGATCCGGAGATCTTGCTGGCCAGGGTAGTTGACTTACACCTTCTAGAGCACGTTGGGTGGCACGGGATACATGCGGACGTGCATTGTCCTGTTGGAACAGCAAGTTCCCTTGCCGGTCTAGGAATGGTAGAACGATGGGTTCGATGACGGTTTGGATGTACCGTGCACTATTCAGTGTCCCCTCGACGATCACCAGTGGTGTACGGCCAGTGTAGGAGATCGCTCCCCACACCATGATGCCGGGTGTTGGCCCTGTGTGCCTCGGTCGTATGCAGTCCTGATTGTGGCGCTCACCTGCACGGCGCCAAACACGCATACGACCATCATTGGCACCAAGGCAGAAGCGACTCTCATCGCTGAAGACGACACGTCTCCATTCGTCCCTCCATTCACGCCTGTCGCGACACCACTGGAGGCGGGCTGCACGATGTTGGGGCGTGAGCGGAAGACGGCCAAAAGGTGTGCAGGACCGTAGCCCAGCTTCATGGAGACGGTTGCGAATGGTCCTCGCCGATACCCCAGGAGCAACAGTGTCCCTAATTTGCTGGGAAGTGGCGGTGCGGTCCCCTACGGCACTGTGTAGGATCCTACGGTCTTGGCGTGCATCCGTGCGTCGCTGCGGTCCGGTCCCAGGTCGACGGGCACGTGCACCTTCCGCCGACCACTGGCGACAACATCGCTGTACTGTGGAGACCTCACGCCCCACGTGTTGAGCAATTCGGCGGTACGTCCACCCGGCCTCCCGCATGCCCACTATACGCCCTCGCACAAAGTCCGTCAACTGCACAAACGGTTCACGTCCACGCTGTCGCGGCATGCTGGCAGTGTTAAAGACTGCAATGGAGCTCCGTATGCCACGGCAAACTGGCTGACACTGACGGCGGCGGTGCACAAATGCTGCGCAGCTAGCGCCATTCGACGGCCAACACCGCGGTTCCTGGTGTGTCCGCTGTGCCGTGCGTGTGATCATTGCTTGTACAGCCCTCTCGCAGTGTCCGGAGCAAGTATGGTGGGTCTGACACACCGGTGTCAATGTGTTCTTTTTTCCATTTCCAGGAGTGTACTTAACGTACATCAAACTGAGATGGTACTTTCAGCAGATGAAACAAGTGTAACAAAAAATTTGGTTAGATAGACTGCTTATATGCATTTCAAAGAACTAACAAAGGTTCTCTGCAAAAAAAATGGTTCTTCAATTTTATCAAAGCTTTGTGTATTCAACTAATTTGTTGGTGTAAACTTTTTCTGCAACATTTATAAAAATAATCGTTTTATAAATTTAGAAGTCTTGTTCTTTCTGCACTGTAATATTTACGTTCCACACCTGTTTTCCATTTTATATTATTGGTTCCTTTAGGTAATTTCTTTCACTAATAATATATCAGTTTTCTACTATATTAGCAGGTCCTTTGCCTCTCCATATTCTGCCATCCATAGCTTCCTTCTTAAGACTGCTGTATGTTGTACCGTCCACCACGTCATCCAGTATCTGAAATCTTTCTTCCTCGCTTCCTTTTCCCTTCTACATAACCTTGTGAAACTGTTTTTATCAGTACGTCCTTTCTATGTATGTCCAACCCAATTTATTTTTTTTAATTACATCTAGTAACTCTCTTGTCTCTCCCACTCTTCTCAGTAACTTTTCATTTTTCACTCTGTCCATCCAATATTCTTTCCATCCTCCGCTATGTCCACAATTCAAAAGCCTCCAGCCTTTCTCTGTCTTTCTTAAAAATGGCTCTGAGCACTATGGAACTTAACATCTGTGGTCATCAGTCCCCTAGAACTTAGAACTACTTAAACCAAACTAACCTAAGGACATCACACACATCCATGCCCGAGGCAGGAATAGAACCTGCGACCGTAGCAGTCGCACGGTTCCGGACTGCGCGCTTAGAACCGCGAGACCACCGCGGCCGGCTCTCCGTCTTTCTTACTCGAAGTCCCTGTTTCAGTGCCATACAGAAGAACACTCCATGCAAGACATTTTAAGAGTTCTTTCTGAGTTCTCTGTCCAGACTCCTGCAGAAAATTCTCCTTTTCTTATTAAATGCCTCTTTTGCCATTGCTATTCTTAATTTCTGTGGTGCACTTCCAGTCGGTGTCTATCCTGCTTCCAAGATACTTAAAATTTTTCACCAGTTCTAATATTTCTCCATTCAGCATTATTTTTTATTTCTCTTTTTCCACCTAGTGCCAATACTTTTGTTTTCTTTGTTTTAATTTTCTTTCCATAATTTTTTCCGTTAGTTTCAATGGTGTCCACCAAATCCAGTAATTCTTTTCTCCTGTAACTAGAAGGACTACGTCATCCACATACCTAAAACACCCTACTCTTCTTCCTCCAATTTCTACTACTTTGTCATCTAATGAGCATTGGTCAAACATATTTTCCAAATTTAGGTTGAAAAGTGTAGGTGATAGACAGCATCCTCGTCTTACTCCTTTTACTACTCCAATCCAGTTTGTACATTGTCCTCTCACTTTAACTAAGGCTTTTTGATTGAGATATAATGAGTTTATAAGTCTTCTGGTTTTCCAGTCCACTCTCTTTTCCCTCATAGTCGCCAGCTTGTCCCAAACCACCAAACCACATTTTCAAATGCCTTTTCTAGATCGATGAAGCACATTTATAGGTCTCTTCCTTCTTCAATAAACCTTTCCCCGAAGATTCGTAGGAGCCTTATGCATCTCTGGTACCCGTTTTCCATCTAAAGCCAAACTGCTCCTCGCCAAGATTCTCCTCCATTACTTTTTCAAGTCTCTTATTAATTATTCTTATCACTTTGGCTGCATGTGAAATGACGCTAATTGTCTTTTGCTCACTGGATGTCTTGGTTCCTTGCTATTTCGATAATGGAGTCATTACTTTTGTCAGAAAATCCTCGGGGCATTCACCACTGTCCTTTATTTTATTACATAACCTCCATATTTCTCTTATTCCATCTTGGTTCTAGCATTTTAATATTTCTCCCATTATCGTATCTGTACCTACCCCTTTGCCATTTTTCATTCCAGCTATGACAGACTTTACTTCATCCATTATGATGGTTGGTCCTTTCTCGTCATGACTTACAATGTTGAGTGAGTTGAGTTCCAGAGTTTCTAGTTTGCGATCTGTGTCATATAGTTCTTTTAGATATTCTTTCCATCCCTGGGGACATCGTCACGATTTTTGTACACTACCTCTTTGTATTTACTCAAAATTTCCATAGTAGCACTTCCTGCTCTGTTTTGATCCTATGTCATAGTCTTTACTCTATTGCATAGTAAGTCGTATCTTCCCTTCCTGACTAGTTCTTCAATTGCATCACATTCCTCTTTTAGCCATTTTTTCCTAGCCTGCTCTGCTTCTCTTCGCCGTTCATTATTTAACCTTCGGTACATCTTTCTTGGCTCCTCAGTGTTCTTGTTTTTGAATTTTCTTCTCTCCTCCATCTTGGAAATAATGTCTTGTGTGACCAATGGTTTTTTTGCCATTTCCCCTTTTACATGACCTATATTTTGCTGTCCTGTTTTATGATTCCTTCTTTCAGCATATTCCAGTATTTGTTGGCATTGTCAGGTGGTTCTTTGTCTCGTAATGTGTTTAGAAACTCAAGTGACAGCATGTCTGTACTTTGTTCTTTGTTGGATCTTATCTTCTCTAGATCAAACTTCCTCACTGTGGTCGCCTTCTTCTGTTTTTTCATTCTTATTTCTATTTCTGCCATAAGTAAGTTGTGGTCGCTATTAATGTCTGCACCACGTAACGCGTGCACCTTGTTGATTCCATTCTTGTATCTTTCTTCTAGCAGTATAAAAGCGATTTTGTTTCCATATTTATCTCCTGGTGATTTCCAAGTCTAGAGCCTCCTCTCGTGGTTCTTGAACCACGTGTTTGCCGCTATCGGCTGCCTTTTGCTGCCATTCACCTCTATCATTCCTCTTTCCAAGACAACGACTGCCTACTATATTTCCGTCTTTCCCTTTTCCCATAATAGCGTTCCAGTCTCCGATTACTAATTTTGCAGCATTTTTTTAATTTTCGTCCATTATCCTCTCTCTTACATTGTACATTTCCTCTAGAATTTGGTCATTAATTTCTGAAGTTGGCATATACACCTGGACAATCAGTAAATCTTTCTCTGCTCCTTTCAGCCTTACATGAATATCCCGGTCATTTGCATAGTCCACATATTTCACACATTTAGCCTATTCCTTTCTCATAATCATTCCTAC
This sequence comes from Schistocerca nitens, assembly GCF_023898315.1. NCBI lineage: Eukaryota > Metazoa > Arthropoda > Insecta > Orthoptera > Acrididae > Schistocerca > Schistocerca nitens. The sequence goes on along the minus strand of NC_064621.1, from coordinate 578,736,787 downwards.
TCCATTCATTCCTTTTACTTCTCCTGACTAGTACAATACACATTCATCTCACTGTAACTCTCCACATCCTTTCGGTCTCACCTTAGCAACTCCTACGAGGTCAGTATGATTGTTTTCTCTTTTTTTTTACTGTATTGGTATTTTAAAGCCTGTACAACAGGCAGGCTGTCAGCAGCACACTATGCTGCTCTTCAGCCATAGAATATACAAGCAGTAGAAACAGGAGAAAACATAAAAGTTACAAAAGGTGGGCAATAAAACAGGAGACACAGAGAGACACACACGGAGCCGTTCACACTCGTCGAGAATCCACACTGCTAACAGATGAGACGACGCACAAACACTGAAGATGACGATGGCACTGGTGAACGAGGCGACGGTGAACACGAAACACTAAACATGACGGCACACACGAAACACTGATGGCGGTGATCTCCGGCGCGCGAATGTCCACTTTGCGTGTGCGAGTCCGGGGACCTGCCAAGAGGTGAACAGGGGTGAGGTGGGGGAGAGGGGAGAAAAAGGATGCCAATGGCGGAGGAGACGGGGGCAGGAGGAGAGGGACAGGGGAGGGGAGGCCCGGGGGAGGAGGGGAAAGAAAAGGAGGAGGGAGGGAAAAAGGGAGAGAAGGGAGGGAGGGTGCCCAGAGGAGCAGGCACAGGAGGAGGGCGGGAGAATCAAAGTTGGTAGGAGGGGTAGATGGAGGGGAGGAGGGCATCATCAGGGAGGGGGAGCTGGCGGAAGCCACCTTGGGAGAGGGTAAGGAGGGTGGACAGATGGAGACCGGGCGGGACGTGGGAATACAGGCGCGGCAGCGGGCGGGGGTGGGAGAGGATCGGGGAGACGAGCGGGTGAGGAGGGTCGAGTTTACGGGAGGTGTACAGGATACGTATCCTTTCAAGGAAAAGGAGGAGGTGGGGGAAGGGGATGAGATCATACAGGATCCGCATGGGGGAGGGGAGACGGATGCGATAGGCGAGGCAGAGAGCATGGCGTTCAAGGATTTGGAGGGATTTATAAAAGGGAGGGGGGGCGGAGATCCAAGCCGGATGGGCATAACAAAGGATAGGGCGGATGACGGATTTAGAGGTGTGGAGGATGGTGGAGGGGTCCAGACCCCACGTACGGCCGGAGAGGAGCTTGAGGAGACTGAGTCGGGAGCGTGCCTTGGCTTGGATTGTCCGGAGGTGGGGAGTCCAGGAGAGGCGACGGTCGAGGGTGACGCCAAGGTACTTAAGGGTGGGAGTGAGGGCGATAGGACGGCCATAGATGGTGATGTAGAAATCAAGGAGGCGGAAGGAAGGGGTGGTTTTGCCTACAATGATCGCCTGGGTTTTGGAGGGATTGACCTTGAGCAACCACTGGTTGCACAAAGGGGTGAACCGGTCAAGATGGGATTGGAGAAGGTGTTGGGAGCGCTGCAGGGTGGGGGCAAGGGCAAGGAAGGCGGTGTCATCGGCAAACTGGAGAAGGTGGACGGGGGCTGGCGGCGGCGGCATGTCCGCCGTGTACAAAAGGTACAGAAGGGGGGAGAGGACGGAGCCTTGGGGCACACTGGCAGAGGGGAAAAAGGTGAAGGAATCTGCGTTATGGATGGTGACATAGGAAGGACGGCGGGAGAGAAAGGAGCCGATCAGACGGACGTAGTTAATGGGAAGGGCGAAGGTTTGGAGCTTGAAGAGGAGACCGGAATGCCAAACGCGGTCATAGGCACGTTCGAAGTCCAGGGAGAGGAAGATTGCGGAGCGACGGGAATTAAGCTGTTTGGAAAGGAGATGAGTGAGGTGAAGGAGAAGGTCGTTGGAAGAGAAGGACGGCCGAAAGCCACACTGGGTAACGGGAAGAAGGCGGTGCTGGCGGAGATGCTGGTGGATGCGGCGGGTGAGGATAGATTCCAGGACCTTGCTGAAGACCGAGGTAAGGCTGATGGGGCGGTAGGAGGAGACGGCGGACGGTGGTTTGCCGGGTTTAAGGAACATGAGGATACGGGAGGTTTTCCACAGGTCGGGGTAGTAACCGGTGGACAGGACTACATTGTAGAGCCTGGCCAGGGTGGAGAGGAAAGAGACAGGAGCTTCACGAAGGTGACGGTAGGTGACACGATCGTGACCAGGAGCGGTGTTGCGTTTCATGCGGAGTGTAGCAATGAGATCCTGTGTAGTGATAGGGGCATTGAGTTCCGTGTGTGCAATGTTGTCCAAGTACTGGAAACCAGGAGCAAGGGGAGGGGAAGAGGTGTCAGTTCGATCGCGGATATCCGGGAAGAGGGAGTAATCGAACTGGGGATCATCGGGGATGGAAAATACATCGGAGAGGTAGGAGGCAAAGTGATGGGCCTTACTAAGGGAGTCAGGGAAAGAGTGATCATCATGGAGAAGAGGATAATAGGGGGAGGGTTTAGTTCCGGTAAGGCGATGGAAGGCCGACCAGAACTTGGATGAGTTGATGGGTAGGGTAGCATTTAAACGGGTGCATTTCTGCCGCCAGTCCCGGCGTTTCTTAGCCGCGAGCAAATTACGAATGTGTCGCTGGAGTTGCCGGTGGCGTCGTAGTGTGTCCGGGTCATGCGTGCGGAGGAAGGCACGGTAGAGACGACGGGATTCACGGAGGAGGAGGACGGCCTGTGGGGGCAAGGTAGGACGGTGGGGGTGGATGGCGACAGTGGGGACGTGGGCCTCCACGGCCTCAGACAAGGTCTGCTGGAGAAAGGAGGCGGCTTGGGTGACATCGTCCGGGTGGTGGTAGGTGAGAGGGTGGCTATCGACCTAGGTGGAAATGGTATCCCGGTAGGCATTCCAGTCGGCGCGGGAATAGTCGTGGACATACTTAGGGGGAGGGTCAGTACGAGGGTCGGGGCGAGGGCGACGACCGTCTGAAACGGTGAGGAGGACAGGGAGATGGTCGCTACCAATAGGCTCCAGGACATCCACCGTTACGCGGCCAAGGAGGTTGTGGGAGGAAAGGATAACATCAGGAGTGGAGTTGGATTCGGGACGGGTGTGCTGGGGGATGGGAATGAGGTCGCCTTGAAGGGAGGAGAGGAACCGATGCCACCGCCGTAACTGGGCGGCGGAACGACTATGGATGTTGAGGTCGGCGGCGATCACGTAGGAGGAGAAGGTACGGTCAATGTGGGAGAGGAAGTCGAAAGGAATAGGGGCGTTAGGGCGGACATAGATGGTGGCGCAGGTAACGGTAAGGCCAGGGAACAAGAGACTAAGGATCAGGTGTTCGGTGGGGTCGGGAAGGAGAGGTTGGAGCCGAACGGGGATCTGGCGATGGTGCCCAATGGCAACTCCGCCACGCGCAATTGGGAGGGGATTGTCGGAGCGGTGGAGGAGGTAGGGCGAAGTGTGGACGGTGTGGTGGGGTTGGAGGAAGGTTTCATTAAGGATGAAGGCGTCCACGCGGTGGGAGGCAAGGGTATGGAGAAAGAGGTTCTTGTTGGCGGGGAGGGAGCGGATGTTGTTGAAAAGGATACGATGCTGTCGCGCCATGACAAGGATTTAGACGAGGGTGTCAAGGCGGGAGAAGGTGAAATGGGCCTGGTTATTGGAATAGGTGGCGAACATTTTAAGGTGGAATATGGAACGGGCGGCGAGGGAGATCTGTTGTAGGGTGTGGGGGCGCTGAAAGGGATGGACATTCTGGAGGACGATGGTGAGGAACCTGATGATGTCCTCAGCAGTGGGGGGGGGGGGGAGAAGGGAATTGCCAGGGGGGGTGGGGGCGTCCAGGGGACGGACAGGGACGGTGAGTTCAGGAGTGGTGGGAGGGGGTCGGGCTTTACATTTTTGGGAGTACGTGGGATGGGGGAGGTTGCAGGTATTGCAGGAGGGAGGGGATTGGAGATTAGGGCACTGCCGGAGGAAGTGCGCTTGCCGACAATGCGGGCAGGTGGGGGCCTCGCGGCATTCAGCTGTTGGATGCGCATTATAGCGCAGACATCTCTGGCAGCGCAGGGATTGAGGACGGGAACGGGAGGGGTCGACCTTGTACCGCTGATTGAAGAGGAGGGCACCCTCCTTCAGGAGTCGGTCAATGGAGGGGGCGTCCTCAGAGAAAACCCGCATAAGTCGGGTGGGGCTGGCCGCGTTGAAAATGCGGCAGACCGCCCGCACCTCCAGCGTGGGATGGGCCTTGAGCTCCGCCAACACCTCCTCCTCCGTGATCGACGGGCTGAGCCGAGTGATCATGGCGGTGAGGGTCGGCGGGCGACGCGGGGGTTGGGGTAGGCGGGTAGGAGACGGAGAAGGAGCAGGGGTAAGGGAGGCGTTAGGACCAAAACGGGTGATGGGGAGGCGGGAGAGGATGTCAGAATGGAGGGTTGGGCTGGGGGAGGAGATGAGAACAGAGTCCCGTCTGTGGGTAAGGAGAGAGATGGGGGCACCAGGGAAATGTTGGTGGAGGAGGAGGGAGAGATTCCGGGCCTCGAGAAAGGAAGGATCGGGGCGGGACAGGAGATATTTGTATAAACCGGGTGTGGAGGAGGAGGAGCAGGAGGAGGAGGAGGAGGAGGAGGAGGGAGCGGGGTCTGGTGGGGAGACATCCATGGCACCCTGGGGTGGGGATGGCGGTCGGGGAGGGGCCTTTTTGGGGGCGGAGGAAGCGGGGGTGCCACTAGGGCGCTTGATGGCGGCAGAAGGGCGGGTGGTGACAGGAGGGACGGGAGCGACGGGGAGGTGGTGGGAAGGGACAGGTCCCGGTGTAGACGCAGCAGTCGGCGCCGGAGATGGTGACGGTGACGGTGCAGGCGAGGGTGACGGCGATGGTAACGGCGACGATGAAGACGGTGGTGGCGGTGATGGCGAAGGTGACGGGGAGAGCTGGGCGTGAGCAGTGGCCCGACGGGCCACCACCCTAGCCGGAGCTGCAGTGACAGGCTGGGGGAGTGGGGGGAAAGGATCAGAACGAGAGGAAGAAGCGGGAGAGGGGGCGACAAAGAGCGAGGGCGAAGGGAGGGTGAGGAGAGGTGGGATGGAAGGAGGGGGATGTGACTGGCCACACCAGGTTATAGTGGTGGAGGTGGCGGAGGGGGATGTATAGACAATGACGGTGGTGGTAGTAGTGACGGTGGTGGTGGGGGCGGACATGACGACAGGAAGACAAAACGCACAGCACGAAAAGGAAAGGACACAAACTGGGAAACGGCGAAGACGCAGACGGACGAAGACCGGCGAAGATGCAGACGGACGCAGACCAGGGCGGGCGGCGGCGGCGGCGAGCACCGGCTGGCGGCGGCGGCGGCGGCGGCGGCGAACAGACGGACGGACGGACAGCAGGCGGCGAACAGACGGACGGACAGCAGGCGAGACGGACAGCGAGCAGGCAGGCAGGCGGACGGACGGACGAACGAACGAACGAACAGCTACAACAGTAAGCGGCGGGCGGGCAGACAGACAGACAGACACAATCTTCGAAAGCGAAGATTCCAACCAGAGAGTAGCCCAGGCTTTGGAATCCGACGCCTTCGAATGAGGGAATCCAACCCTCTGATGATTGTTTTCTCTTTTTTTTTTTTTTTTTCTTTATTGTAATTTGAACACCCCATACAAAGGTGGGCTGGCAGCGGAACAGTGTACTCCGCTCTTCAGCCATAGGCAGTACAATAAAAAAGAAAGGGAGACAGACAAGTAACAGAATGGCGGTTGAAAAAACAGGAGATACAATAGTTAAAAAACATGAAGCCGTTCACACTCGACGAAACAACAAGAAAAACGGCGGCACTGGGCACAAACACTGACGAGGTAGACGACGCACGTGAACGAAGGAGCGTGGACGGTGAAAAACACTGATGCACAGACACGACGGCACAAACACTAAACCGAGGGCGACGATCTCCGGCGCGCGAAAGTTCACGATCCGTGTGCGAGTCCGATTTTTTTCTCTCTCTCTTTCAAGGTTTTCTAGTTTTCCTGCTTGTAACAGAGTTCCAACATTCCAGGTGTCAATTCTCGTTTTGATTTTATGCCTCCTTTCAAGTTGTCGCTGTAGGTCCGAATGGAGGACTGTTTTACCTCCAGGTACTGATTAAACATGAGGGTGTAGAGGACATGGGGTTATTCTTAGGAAAAATGGTGCGAAATTTTTATTTATTGTGTTTCAGTGCGTGATGCGCCAGCCTCACGGCAGAGGGCGGACGAAGGCTGACCGGCGCGTTATGCAGGTGACACAGTTTTGCAACGATCGTCGATATGTGTTTATGTGCGTGGCAGCCATCAACAGCCAGAACGCTGCATTAGCAGAATTACGTAGGCGCGGGCCGCGTGTGGCGCGGTTGCGTTAGCCAACTCATCGAGAACGTTCTGATTAACATGGCATGGCGTAACCGGCGGATTCAGCGGCGGTCTGCACTATTTAAGGGCATCATAGGTGGGCGTCGGCAGCGGTTCGACCGATTGGGAGTTTGGTCGCTGTTACGTTGTCATCAGTGACACTGTCCCCGAGGACCAGCCGGCGAAGGGCGTTGCACGCTGCTGCACCGGCGACTCCCGGCGTCGTCAGGAGCCTCCGCGTCTGCAGGAGGCGAGCTGGGCCAGTACTCGTGCCACTAACCTCCTACTGCCTGCGCAGCCACTGACTGAGCACGGCGTCGCGTTCCCCAGGTTGCGAGCATCAGCTCGTCTCCACCACTACACGAGCGGTGTGGCTGAGCTACCGGAAAATGTATTGGAAGAACCAACAATGAAGAGGAAGATCGCTAAAAACAGCCACCTTCTTCTACCCAGCCACGCTCAACAATCCCGATCACGTCACTCGCTCTGGTTCAAATGGTTCAAATGGCTCTGAGCACTATGGGACTCAACTGCTGAGGTCATTAGTCCCCTAGAACTTAGAACTAGTTAAACCTAACTAACCTAAGGACATCACAAACATCCATGCCCGAGGCAGGATTCGAACCTGCGACCGTAGCGGTCTTGCGGTTCCAGACTGCAGCGCCTTTTAACCGCACGGCCACTTCGGCCGGCCTCGCTCTGGTCATCCTATTACAAGGGGAAGCCGTTTTTGTGTATAAAATGGAGACTGTGGTGGCATTCCCTTATAGTAGAGACAGTTCACAGCATAATTTTTATATGACTTAAATAGTACTCGCCATGACACATCTCTCCTACAAAAATCTGCGATTTTTCTGGGTTGGTTATATATCGAGTGGCACACTTTCTCTTGATTTATGAAAAATCAATTCGTATTCGCATCTAGATTTTCATTACTTCCTATTTCGTTAGTTAAGCCATGTAAAATATTTTACCACTGGTAGGGCTTCAACTTATTTTTTTTCCCAACACTGTTTGTTCCTTTGACATATGCAGCCCCTTCTGTGTATGTAAGTATGGTCAGTCTATCGTCTGTTCTTTATCTTACTCCACGTTTGTGTGTGTGTGTGTGTGTGTGTGTGTGTGTGTGTGTGTGCGTGCGTGTGTGTGTGTGTGTGTGTGTGTGTGTGTGTGTGTGTGTGCATGTACACACATTCGAGTGTTATCGGCTTGTGATGTAATGTTGTGGGGTAAATCATAAAATCACAAGTGGGTATTAAATGTGCTGAATGCAAAACAGTCGTCACCATGAAAAAATTTCTTTCATTTTACGACCGATTTCGAACCATACAACCATCATAAAACATGGCTGTCATATCAAAGTAGTACATAAAACACTAAAATCCTGTAGCCTGGAATATCTGAAAACATAATGAAAGTAGGATAAGGAAACAAAACCTGCTGTGTATGGTCAATTGTGTTTGTTTATCATACCTTCATTACGTTTTACATTTTCTAGGCCTCAAGATTTTAATATCTTTGGCCAACCGAAGTTTTTGCAGCTGATAAGGAGGCTGTTTGAAGGAGTATTAAACGGAGAAGATGTCCCAGAGGATTATAAAAAGTGACACATAAGGCCATTACAGAAGAAAGTGTTACGTAATGATCCAAACGATTACAGGGGATTAGCAGTGATCCCGTTCCATGGAAGACTCAACAGGAAAGTAGAAAGAAACATGTCAAAAGCAGCAAGAAGAGCAAGCAGGATTCCGAGAAGGAAGATGGGTAATGGACACCATCTTCACGAGAAAATCAATATGTGAAAAAAGTGTTGTGGATTGGGAAGACAGCCAATCCACTAGGAGGAAGCCGGAAGGCACGCGTTTAAGCTCATGCAGGCTGGCGTGGGGTCTGGAACAGGATACGGAAACGAGACTAGTAAAAAACGTACGTAGCTTCTGGAATACTTAACTTTAATCCATAATTGGTGAACATCGCTCTTGACGGTACATGTTTTACAGCATCAATAGTAACTAGTAATGGCACCTTGCTAGGTCGTAGCAAATGACGTAGCTGAAGGCTACGCTAACTATCGTCTCGGCAAATGAGAGCGTAATTTGTCAGTGAACCATCGCTAGCAAAGTCGGCTGTACAACTGGGGCGAGTGCTAGGAAGTCTCTCTAGACCTGCCGTGTGGCGGCGCTCGGTCGGCAATCACTGACAGTGGCGACACGCGGGTCCGACGTATACTAACGGACCGCGGCCGATTTAAAGGCTACCACCTAGCAAGTGTGGTATCTGGCGGTGACACCACATTCTCCCCCGCAAATCGGCGGACGGTTGTGGCATAAGGCTTCCGCCCGCCATGGGGAGGACCCGATGTTGACGTATGCGACGAGGTGGGGAGCCTAACAACAGGCGAGGCTGTGCCACCCGCACCCTGCCATTCGGACCGAGGGGAGCTAGGAAACGCCTGAAAACCAGCTCCAGGGTGCACGCCAACATGCGGTGTATGCGCCCGTAGAGAGACAGGAGGGGCCGAAGGGTTGACCTCCATCGGTCCGGGGCACCCGACGGGCGAAGACGACATATGGTCCGGAGCGGGCAAGGGTTCCATGGCCGAGGACAACTGGTCACGGGAAGCGATCGGCGGCGCGTAGCCCAGGGAGGCGCCCGGCGGTTGCAGCGACGCGTCCACTGCGGGCGACGCCGGCGGGAGAACAGGCGGCGGTGGCGGCGGCGGCGCCGGCGCGTCGCCATGGGGCAAAATGGAAGGTAGCGTCGGTAACATCTGGGGCTGAGGCGAGCCAGTAGATTGGTTCCCCAGGGCGCTGACCGGACGGCACCGTCGCTGAAAGCAGACGGGGAGCGGCAGATCCCGTGCGACGACAGAGGCGAAGCTGATTGAGATGCCGACGCACCTCACCAGAGGCCCCCGAAACTAGATACATAGCGCGGCCGAGGCAGCGAAGAATGCGCCCTTCGAGCCAACGCCGTGAAACTCGATAGTTGCAGTAGTAGACAACGTTGCCTGGAGCAAAATCAGGTGTCTGCCGCTGCACAGGAACCTGATGCGGCGGATGTAGCAAAGACATCAAGGTTCGATGAGAACGACCGTGGAGCAACTCAGCCGGCGAGCGACCATCACGGGGCTGAGAGCGATACGAGGACAAAAAGATCAACAACGCGTCCTCCCGAGAATGTGACTCTTTCAACTTCAACATCTGTGACTTGAAAGTCTGTACCAATCGTTCAGCAGCACCGTCTGACTGTGGCGAAAACGGCGCGGATGTCAGATGTTGAATACCATTGGCCTTGCAGAATGACTGAAATTCTGCGGACATGAATTGTGGGCCATTGTCGGAAACAGTAGTCTGTGGCAGACCTTCAATGCAAAAGATAGCGGATAACGCTTGGATGGTGGCAGAAGATGTCTTGGAAGACATCCGGACAACAAAAGGAAAATTACTGAATGAATCTACCAGAACCAACCATCGAGCTTTCCAGAATGGACCAGCAAAATCGATGTGTAAGCGTTGCCAAGGGGAAGTGGCTTTTGGCCATGCAAAGAATTTCCGCGGTGGTGCGGATTGTTGTTCGGCACACGCCATGCAAGAAGAGCACATTAGTGTAATCGCAGCATCGATTCCGAACCAAGTACAGTGCTGACGAGCAAGTTGTTTCGTTCTCACTATACCCCAATGTCCTTGGTGGAGAAGCCGTGAGACAGAGGACTGTAACGAACGTGGGACCACGACCCTGGACTGATCTTTATCAGAAGGCAACAGCAAAACACCACGTAGTACAAAAAGTTTCTCCTTGTGAGGAAAAAGTCGGCGAACCAACGGATCCTCGATTCGTGACTTTGACAAGGGCCATTGCGTAGCAACAATAGGCAGAACGGTAGCAAGGACAGGGTCAGCAGCTGTGGCTGTAGCTACACGACGAAAATCAATCGGAAACGATTCGACCACGTCATCGGTTTCCGCATCAATGAACAAGCAAGCAAGTTCGGAGGAATCGAATGCTCTGTCCTCAGCAACAGCCAAACGGGACAACGCATCGGCGTTGCCGTGCTGAGCAGTGGACCGATACAAGATATCGTAGCGGTACTGCGATAGGAAAATAGACCATCGAATGAATTTCTGCGCTGTACGTGGAGGTACAGGCTTGTTCGGATGAAAAAGCGATGTCAAAGGTTTGTGGTCTGTGATGATGGTAAAGTGACGACCATACAAGAAATCATGAAACTTAGTAACACCAAATACGAGAGCCAATGCTTCTTTCTCGATCTGTGAATAATTTCTTTGCGCAGAGGAGAGAAATTTGGACGCAAAGGCAATAGAGCGATCGTGCGAACCATCTTTGTGCGCAAGCACAGCACCGATCCCGAAATCCGATGCATCCACCATCAACAAAAGGGGCTTCCGGGGATCGAATGGCGTAAGAAAAGTATTGGTAAGCAACGCCGATTTCAACTGGCGAAAGGCGCGTTCGCATTCCGTCGTCCAGACGAACGGAACACCTTTACGGCGTAAGCGATGAAGCGGAGCTGAAATGGAAGAGGCGTGACGCACATAGCGATGATAATAATTAATTATTCACAGCACACTCTGTAGCTGCTTCAAATTCTGCGGCGAAGGCAAGTCTTGTATGGCACGGAGGTTCTCTGGACTGGGATGTATGCCTCGGGCATTGAGGACATGTCCCAGATAGGGTAATTCACGAGCAAGAAACACACATTTGTCCTTCCGCAAGCGAAGACCATTTTGACGCAAGACCTGAAATAATGTTCTGAGATTGGCTAAATGTTCTTCTTCCGTCTTTCCGGAGATCACAGTATCGTCCAGATAGTTTGCTGCAGTAGGGACCGACGCTCAAACAGTTTGTAAATATTGCTGAAACAATGCAGGGGCGGATGCACACCCGAATGGCAGTCATTTGAATCGGTACAAACCAAGATGCGTGTTAACCACCAAAACGCGCTGGGATTCTTCGTCCACCAGTATTTGCAAGTACGCATCTGCCAGGTCCAACTTCGAAAAATATTTACCCGGGCACAGTTTGTCAAAAAGATCTTCCGGGCGGGGAAAAGGAAAAGTTGCAGTCACTAGTTGGGGATTCACTGTTGCCTAGAAGTCCACACAAAGTCTCAATTTTCCGGAAGGTTTTTGCAAAATTACTAAGGTTGATGCCCAGAGAGAAGCCTGCACACGTTCAATGACACCTTGTGATTCCAAATCGTGTAATGTTTTTGCGACCTCATCACGCAATGCGTGGGGAACATTGCGCGCTCTGAAAAATTTCGGTTGCGCGTTGACTTGCAGTTCCGAATGTGCTTGATAGTTCTTAGCGCAACCAAGGCCCAGTGCAAAACTGTCTGCAAATTCTTCACAGAGACGAGAAACACTGTCTGAAGGCACAGTCTGGTTCACTGATAGAACCTGATTTACTATAGACAAGTTAAACAACTGAAATAAATCGAAACCAAACCAGTTCACTGTAGCAGAAGAATGAAGGACGCAAAATAACACAAGTTTTGTTTGTCCCTTGTATGTTCCAAGAAAGCAGCACTGTCCTAACACAGCGAGCCCGTGACCTGAATATGTAGTTAGCTTAACATTTGCGGCACGCAACGGAGGTGTGCCCAGCTGTTTGTACGTGTCTTGATTGATCAGTGAAACTGCAGCTCCGGTATCGAGCTGGAATGGTATCACTTTGCCGTTAATGTCCAAGTCTACAAAAAGTTTACTGTCCTGCTGACGACAAGAGCGACTGTCTCGTGCAATGTGAACTGACACTGATACAGAATCACTTGCGACTTGGCGGGATTTCCAGCGATGTCGATGCACACTTTTTGTGGGATGAACACAGTCACTGTTAGAGAGAGTGACACTGGGCGGTGTGGAATGAACTACATGAATTTCCATGGGCGAAGGTTCACGAGCTGGAGGATCCTTGGTTCGATTCCGGCGCGAAGCAAAGGGCCTGGAATGGTTGTGAGTGTCCGATCTGAGCTTTTTCTGGCAAACACTCTGAACATGTCCTTTTTTATTACAGAAAAAGCAAATAGCTTGGTGTGACATGCAATTCTCACACGAATGTCTAGTAGCACACCGCGGGCATGATTTCACTGCATTCGCTTGCCGGTGCAGGACACGTGGCTGAGAGCCAGGCGGCTATGGCGCGGATGGGCGCGAGGACTGTTTACTGTTCCGTGCAGCTCGCCCGGCGGGCCGGTTAACCTGACACACGGGTGGCGAAGTTTCAAATGATTCCTGAGCAAAGTCAAGTGTGTCCTGCCGATCCAATATGTGCATCACTTGTTGAAGGGAGGGATTGACTAGTTTCAAAATATGTTCGCTTATACGAACATCAGAAACGTTCTGTGCAATTGCATCACATACCATAGTATCTGAATAAGGGAGTCCACATTCACACTCAAAAGCACAATCCCTAGTAAGGCCTTGCAAGGTTGCAACCCACTCCCAATTAGTCTGACCTGCCGTACGTTTCGTACGAAAGAGTGTATACCGTTTGGCAACTAAATTGACTGATTCTTTGAAATATGCATGTAATGGAGACAAAATTTCGTCATAGGACAGAGTTGCTACGTCGCGTCGGGGAAATGATTTGACTATCACACGGTACATGGTCACTCCGACGCAAGAAAGGAGAAAAGGCTGCTGCTCATTACCTTGAATTCTGTAGGCGACGAGATGGAATCCAAATTGGCGTGACCACTCCGTCCAGCCTTCCAGTGCCGCATCAAAAGGACGAAAAGGTGGTGCAACTGCGTGTTGTGGCTGCGTGAGCGGTGGAGCGGCGGCTGCCGCATCGTTTTGCATTGCACGTTGACCCTGGAGGAGCTGTCGAAGGGCATCCAGTAAGGCCTGCGTCTGCTGATTCTGTAAGCGATAAAATTCGGACAGTACATCTGGAGATTGTGGCGAAGCCATTACACAAGTAAATCAAGGCAGTATAGTTACGAACGCGGTGTGGCCTCGTCGCCACTTGTTGTGGATTAGCAAGACAGCCGATCCACTGGGAGGAAGCCGAAAGGCACGCGTTTAAGCTCACGCAGTCTGGCGTGAGGTCTGGAACAGGACACGGAAATGAGACTAGTAAAAAACGTACGTAGCTTCTGGAATACTTAACTTTAATCCATAATTGGTGAACATCGCTCGTAACGGTACATGTTTTACAGCATCAATAGTAACTGGTAATGGCGCCTTGCTAGGTCGTAGCAAATGACATAGCTGAAGGCTATGCTAACTATCGTCTCGGCAAATGAGAGCGTAATTTGTCAGTGAACCATCGCTAGCAAAGTCGGCTGTACAACTGGGGCGAGTGCTAGGAAGTCTCTCTAGACCTGCCGTGTGGCGGCGCTCGGTCTGTAATCACTGATAGTGGCGACACGCGGGTCCGACGTATACTAACGGACCGCGGCCGATTTAAAGGCTACCACCCAGCAAGTGTGGTGTCGGGCGGTGACACCACAAAAAGCACAAATGTTCGATTGCAGCAGCATGCAGCACTGACTGACTTAGAGACAGCATTTGACAATATACCCACCAAGAAACAGTGGGAAATATTGAAACAGAGTGATCTCAAAAATTATTAAGGGCTATTAGGAAATTATATGAGAATAACAAAATGGCTCTGAGCACTATGGGACTTAACATCTATGGTCATCAGTCCCCTAGAACTTAGAACTACTTAAACCTAACTAACCTAAGGACAGCACACAACACCCAGCCAGCACGAGGCAGAGAAAATCCCTGACCCCGCCGGGAATCGAACCCGGGAACTCGGGCGTGGGAAGCGAGAACGCTACCGCACGACCACGAGAGGCGGGCTGAGAATAACAGAGCGAGATTAACTATTAGGAAAGTGGGAAAGAAGAATTCGAGTTGAATAAGAGTCCGCATCATAGATGATGGCTGACACACACCATCTTTAAGCTGATCTAGGAGCAATCCTGCCGACTTGCTACAGAATATGCCAGCTTGACGAGTGACAGTAGAGAATAGCAAGACATTTAGCCTCTATTTTGCAGATGATCAGATTATACCAGCAGAGGAAGATCCCCAGCTATGTGATAAGAAAGCTTAAAGAGGGACATAAAAACTGTGGGTTGCTGTAACGGAAGAAGTAGATATTTTGGAGGTAGATGGAGAAGTAACTGTAGATGTAGAAAAGGCAAAATATCTTAGAGGTTATTTGACAAAAAGGTCGCAAGTAATGACGCAATCAGAAGTAGAACTAATAAAGGAAGAGTTGTAACAAGGTGGAACAAAGAGCTCAGAAGGGCAATGATGAAGAGAAAGTATACTATAGTCAAGAGCGTAGTTTTGTACGGAGGAGAAGCCTGGGACGTTAACAAAAAAAGTCAGTACACATTGCTTACCACTGAGATCGGTTGTTCAAGGCGAAGCTCAAGTTGTACGTGGATGGATACAATAAGAAATAACGTAATCCAACAAAGGATTAAAGTGATTAGGGATATCTGTGACGACATCCACCAACAACAGTTGATACGGTTTGGCCATGTGAACAGGACGAATGAAGACGGGATATTAATTACTATACTACTATGGATTCCATCCAAGTGAAAGAAAACGGATCGTCCACAACGCAATTGGCAAAATAATGAGGTGGACGTAATTCAAGCAAGCAATATGAAAGTTGAGGAAAGTCAAGACAAAAGAAGTTTGTGGGAAAGCAGCGGGGGGGGGGGGGGGGGGGGGGAGAAGCGGCGCCAGCCGTACGTAATCGACAAAAAGAAAAAGGATCACAGTGTTACATAGTAAGTTCTAAATATTAAGCTGCAGTTTCAAACACACACAAATCACATAAACATACTTCAGTTACTTGAGTTCCGTGTATTTAGTAGTTTAAATGGAGAAGACAGGTGTACACAGCCTGGAAAGTGGCTCATTGCGCATAATACCAACAGAAATCGTACTGTGATTTATGAAACATCTGCTTAAGAAACGGACCGTTAAGATATGTGGTTCAGTACGGTAAGACAGCTTACGTTCTCAAGTAGAGTACATCGCGACTGGCAAATGGGAAAGCGTACCTTGTAAACAACCGAAATAAACAAGAGAGAATGGCTGTGAAAAATTCACGGTGCCCATCTATAATGCAGACGCTTCTTCGGGTATAACACGGCCCTTGTGGATCCAATGAAACGCGAGCATACGCTCTGCTGTGTTGATACAGTCTCCACAAAGCTTTTATTGTATTCATTCTCGCAGCGGTACAGAACAACGATGCGCGAGCACAATAGACTTCATCCGAAATTTCACTGAATACTTGCATGTGATAATCCGGATTACAAATGTAAACCGAACGCAAAGAATTTGAATAACATGTTGCTGTCCGTGATGCGGGAAATATTGGGTTGAAATGGCGATAATCGGATTATCCTATACGGTATCTGAAAGAAGCCTTAAATATTCTGTGTACAATGACTCTTTTAAACATTCTGGTTTGATAACACGGACATTTCCGAAACTAATAATTACATTTCGACCTGAAATTGCAGCATATGTTGCTCCTCGGATACGAAATTAGACTGGTTTTATACGGTCTAGTCACATTAATGTGGCCACCACCTACGCTAGACGTCAACGTGTGACAACCGCTCACAGACAGCAGGTGGCAGCACTGGCAGTGGAGGGAATATAAACTGTGTGGGGAGCAAGCAAGAAACATTGCGGTTGTTGTCGTAATACGGATAGGCAGCTATGCAGCTGACGTCGTAAAGCGCATGATCCTTGGCTTTCGAGACAAGAGTGGAACAATTTCCTAAATAGCTAAGTTTGCAAACTTTTGACTACCACCGCGATTAAAGTATATCGCGCGTGACAAAACGGCGCTATCCGAAATCTTCATCGAGGCAACATGGTGCCCCACGGGCGATGGATGATAAGTTTGACTGAGGGCTGCAGAGAAGTGTGGGACCGAATAGACATTCAACTGTTAAGCAACTGACAGCCCAAATGAACCTAGAGGCTATCAAGAGCGTCTCCCTCACTACCGTTCTGGGAACGTTGCTTCGTATGGGCCTCCGGAGCAGGCGCACCCATACTGACTACTGCTCATCGGCGACGAAGACCGGAAATTGCATGCCAGCACCGCCACTAGGCATCGACTGATTGGCGATAGGTGTTCTTGTCAGATTAGCCACGTTTTATGCTCCTTTGGACAGATGTCTGAAAGCAAACATCCTGTAACACTCGCTGGAAGGGACAAGGATGGTGGAGCGAGTGTTATGGTCTGGGGACTGTTTCCGTGACACTCTATGCCTGTCTCGTCATTTTGAAGGCACAGTGGATCAACACAGGTATGCGGCTATCCTTGAGGACCATATCCATCCCTGAGCGCTGTCTGTTTCTCCCCAGCATGATAGCATCTACCAGCAGGACAATGCAACGTGTCACACAGTTCGCAGTGTACCTGCGTGGTTTGAAGAGCACCAGGATGGATTTACCGTACTCCCATGGCCACCAAAATCTCCGGATTTTAACCCAGTCGAGTCGGCATGACTCCACATCCCCGTCGGTACTCTTAGAAACTCATTGACTCTCTTCTTGCACGTCTCACAGTGGTACGTGCTGCAAAAGATGGTTTTGACAATTGGTTTCATTAGTGAGAAAGGACAGTGCATGAAAGACATTTTTTCATAGATTTATAATTCTAGTGTTTCAGTAAGTCTTGCCGACTCGCGTGGCCGAGCGGTTCTATGCGCTTCAGTCCAGAACCACGCGGCTGCTACGGTCGCAGGTTCGAATACTGCCTCGGGCATGGATGTGTGTGATGTCCTTCGGTTGGTTAGATTAAGTAGTTCTAAGTTTATGAGACTGATGTCCGTAGCTGTTAAGTCCCATACCGCTTAGAGCCATTTGAACCATATGAACTAATTCTTTCGAATGAAGTAGATTTCCATTGTGTAGCGAAGCACCTCAAAACACCTAAGAAAGACAAAGCCTCCGCTTCAGATTGTGACCGGTCAGGTTCCTTTCAGACTATGCTTATGCAATGAGCCCGCCTAGTTACCCGGGCGGTATAACGCACTCCTGTCCGGGCGGGAAGGCGTGCCGGTCCCCGGCAAGAATCCGCCCGGCTGTTTAATGTTGAGGTACGGTGTGTCGGCCAGCCTGTGTGTGGTTTTTCAGGCGCTTTTTCAGCTGCCTCGGCGAATGCGGGCTGGTTCCCCCTATTAGCCTCAGTTACACTATGTCGGCGATTGCTGCGCAAACACTTTCTCCACGTACGCGCACACCATTATTACTCTACCACGCAATCATTGGGGTTACGCTTGTCTGGTGTGAGAGGTTCCCGGGGGTGAGGGGGTCCACAGGAGGCCAAACCGCACAATAACCCTGGGTTCGGTGTGGGGCGGCGGTAGGGTGAGTCCAATGCTGTAGCCTGTTCTGGGGTTGTGAACCACTGAGGGCTACGGTGTGGACGAAACTTCTCCGTCGTTTGTAGGTCCCCTGTTCTATGCGATACAATACAATGCTGATACAATAGCCCCATACTTAGAAATCATACACAACCACTCGAACATAAAAAGATCTTTACCCAAAGATTGGAAGTTGCACAACCCACACCAATAACCAAGAAAGGAAAGACGAGTAATCCACTGAATGACAGACTCATATCACTAACTTCGATTTGCAGTAAGATTATGGAACATACACCTTGCTGAATATGACTTACAAGTTCATGGCGCCCTCCATCGGTAATGCTGGAATTCAATATTGTGTTGGGCCACCCTTAGCCTTGATAACAGCTTCCTCTCTCGCAGGCATCCGTTCAGTCAGGTGATGGATGGTTTCTTGGGAAATGGCAGACCATTCTTCACGGAATCCGCTAGATTTAAGTTACCCTACAAATTACACAAATGTGAAGGGTGTAAACTAAATGCTTGGGGATTACAATCACTAATAACTTCAACGATCATGCAGATAATGTAGTAATATAATGTTTAGACTTTACTCTAATAATAATACATTTTCCTGAAAATCCTGTTTGTCTTGGAGAAGATTTGGCACCCCTCTGCAAGTGACGCCCCGGGCATGGTAGATGTCATTGCCCCCCTCCCTCCCCCCTCTCGCTGTGCCACTGAGTCAGCCCGTCTGTGCCCTACTCTAGGGGGCCCGTTATAATCTCATTGGCTAAACCAAAGTCTTAGAGCCAAAACGGACACGACCTTTCCATGCTAGCTGACTGGCGCCAAGTCTCTGGGCCAAATAAATCTGTACAGAAATCCAAATAGTCATACTCGATTTATCTCCAACGGTGTGCAAAGCGAACATGGTGTCCACTGCCCAGCTCCCATACCGGCGTCGCAGCTGTACGCCCAGTAGCGTCGGAGCGGGTCGTCATGACTAACGCCGCGGTAACCGCAGTCCCTTTTCTGACAAAGGTGAGACCCACCCGAACCGTCAGCATGGCGGGAAGCTTTCTCTACTAGCACATTCTCCTACCTCCCACAAACATGGGTGCAAAATAGTGGTTGTAAAAATGAATGTATGTGGCGTAGCGATACGTGGCTATCATATAATTTATTGTCAATGGAAAGAGGGACGAGGAAGGAGCCTCCACTAGAGCATGCTATAGCAGCATCATCAGATCGTAGCTTGCCGGCGTCCCCTGGAAACTTTATCGATAACGATAACAGCCAGTCCTTCCACCACCGTAAATCTTGGAAGATGAACGCATTTCTCAGAGATAATCGTGACGATTGTAAGCCTAAACGTCGAGGGAATTACAAACAACAAACAAGACATCTTATCGTAACTCTGCCAGACTTATAAATGGGATGTGTTATGCATCCAAGAAACCCACAGAACCCCAGAAGCAAAAACACCTGAAATACAAGGAATGCGACTAGCTGTGGAAGCACCACATCCTAAACACGGCAGTGCCATATTCGTTAGAGTTGAGATGGCGGTGACTTCGTCGGAAAATCTACAGCCAGTGATACCGAAATATTAACAGCTGAAATTGAAAACTTTACAGTAACATCCGTGTATAAACCCCCAGTAAAAATATTTGCTTTCACCCCGCCAAGGAAATTCACAAACCAAAACACCAAATTCATTGTAGATTTTAACTGCCACAGCACCACTTGGGAATATAGTGAAAAGACGGGAACGATCACCTGTTGGAGGAACGGGTAGAAACAAAAAACCTCAGTACACTCCATGATAAAGAACTTCCCCCCTTCTTCACAGTACGGATACGTGGATATAGCCCCTAGAACTTCATTACCAGCTCAGTCATAAAATGCTGTGCTAAAGTAGTATATCAACCTATGCCTTGAACAAAGCATAGACCATTAGGGATACAGGTGTATACAGCAGTCAGAACTACTACAGTACCGTTCCGCAGAAGATTTAATTTTGAAA
Source organism: Schistocerca nitens (assembly GCF_023898315.1). Taxonomy (NCBI): domain Eukaryota; kingdom Metazoa; phylum Arthropoda; class Insecta; order Orthoptera; family Acrididae; genus Schistocerca; species Schistocerca nitens. The sequence continues at coordinate 578,717,106 of NC_064621.1, read as the reverse complement.
AGGCCACGTGACTCCAGACATCTCCTCGCCAAGTACGAGGAATTGTACCAAAGGACCGCTTTAATCAAGAAAGAATGGCGTGTGGTACGCCTTCAATGGAAAAGCTAAGTAAATTTCGGCAAAATAGATGGATGGAGACCCTGGAGAAGATGGATATGACACACAGCAGCAAAATAGTGTGGAATCTCAATAAAAAACTTGACTGAAACCCAAATAGTCCCAAACAGTCTGCTGCGGTAATACCTAATCATGTGTTTCATCAACTGCTCCTGAATGGAAAGACTAATACAAAACAACAGAAAGTAAAAATTAACAGGACTCTAGAATCAGAAAGTAATTGGTTTATAACAGCCTTTACAATGAAGGAATTCAAAAAGTGTCTCAGCAATATGAAAAGCGGCAAAACAGCTAGGGTGGATGACATGTGCTCGGAGCAGGTCAAACGCTTTGGACCGTGCACAAAGAACTTAATCCTGCGACTCTTCAAAGAATGTCGCGAAACGTGTAAGATTCCAGAGATGTCGAGGAAGGCAAGGATAGTGACACTCTTCAAACCCTGGAAGGTACGTCATTCACCAAACAAGTATCGCCCAATATCTCTCTTGTGTCATCTCTACAAACTGTATGAGAGACTTATTCTAAATCGTATGACAGACTCTATTGAGATGAAACTTATTCCTCAATAAGCTGGTTTTTGACCTGGAAAATCATGTACTACCCAAATTCTGTGCTTAACAGAACACATAGAGGAAGGCTACGAAAATAAAAAGATATCAGTGCTAGCTCTGGTCGACCTTAGCTCCGCATATGATACGATTAACCACACGCTGCTGCTCCAGAAGCTCTATAACGAACTGACAGACTATCAGTTTGTGAAGATTATGTCGTCCTCAATGGGAAAAAGAGCAGATGAAGGAACCAGAAAAATGGTCTGGCCCTAGGAAGCGTTTTGGCGCCCTCCCTATTTAATCTGCACACCAACGACCAACCGATGCTTAAGCATACAAAACATTTTCTGTATGCGGATGACCTGGCAATTACATCACAGATGTAGAAAAGAAGCAGTTACATCACAGATGTAGAAAACAAGCTGGAAAAGCTCTTAGGGAAATGTCAGAGTATTATCAAAACAACTTCCTTAAGCCAAACCCGTCCAAATCACAAGTCGGCGCCTTCCACCTTCGATCCTGGCAAGCTAACCATAAACTTAAAATTAACGTCTCGTGGAATAATACCACACTGGAGCATACCGACAAACCAAACTACCTGGGCGTGGTGCTCGACGGCTCTCTGACATACAGGTACTATTTCGAAAAGACGTGATAAAAGGTAGCTGCCACAAATTTTACTCTGCGGAAACTAGCTAACAGCAAATGTAGTGCTAAACTTTCCATATTAAGAACCACCGCACAAACCTTATGCTTCTCTACAGTCGCATATGCCTGCCTACTATGTTCCAGATCAAACCATGCAAAGAAGGTCGATATAAGTCTTAATGAAACATGTAGATTAACAACGGGATGCATGAAATCTACTTCCCTACTTTATAAGTCTGGCAAAGTTCCGATAAGATGTCTTGTTTGTTGTTTGTAATTCTCTCGACGTTTAGGCTTACAATCGTCACGATTGGCTCTGAGAAATGCGCTCATCTTCCAAGGTTCCCGGTGGTGGAAGGATTGGCTGCCGGGTTTGCGAATCCCAAATCTTGGAGAACATCACATGAATTCACAGAGAGTCTCAGGCAAGCTAATGACGATCGGCATCCTCAGTTTTGCAGTGAGTGTAAACCCGGGCGATTGAAATCACGTAAGAAATTCTTAGCCACAACTGAAGAATATGAACTGAGAGTAAATCGAAAAAAACTTAAGTAAAGATTAGCCGCGGAAATGAGAATATCGAGAAACTTAACATCAGGATCGATAGCCACGAAGTAGGTAAGTTAAGGAACTCTGCTATCTAGGCAGTAAGATAACCAATTACGGCTGAGCAAGGAGGACATAAGAAGGAGATTAGCATTGGCAAAAAGCGCAATTCTGGCCAACTTAAGTCTACTATATCAGGCATAGGCCTTAATGTGAGGAAGAAATTTTTGATAATGTGTATTCGGGGAACAGCAATGTGTGCCAGCGAAACACTGAATGTTGGAAAACCGGAACAGAAGAGAATCGAAGCAGCTCAGATGTGGTGCTACAGACGAATTTTGAAAATTAGGTGGACTTTTAAGGTAAGGAATTGAGGAGGTTCTGCAGAGAATCGGAGAGGAAAGAAATATGTTGAACACAAAGTAGAAGGGACAGGGTGGTATGAGACCTGTTAAGATATCAGGGAATGACTTCCATGGTACTGGAGGGAGCTGCAGAGGGCAAAATGTGTAGAGGAAGAGAGAGATTTAAATACATCCAGCAAATAATTCTGGGCGTAGGTAGAAAATGCTACTCTGAGATGAAGAGGTTGGCACAGGAGAGGATTTCGAGATGTGTCGCATCAAACCTGTCAGAAGACACACGATTAAAAAAAAAAAAAATAAGATCAGCTACCTTTACTCTCTTAAGCATTTAATAGCGAAACTAAACTCAAAACAGACAACTATGTACAGTCTTAGACATAAAAACTGACCGCCGGCCAGCCGCCACAGAGACTAAGTCCGAGTCGTTCACTTAAGGTGGCTAATAAAACTGACCACCCCTGACAACTGTAAGTCCGGCCATCTGCACAATCTGGCAACACTGTAAAATGCGGAAGTGTTAGAAGGAAGTGTTGTCCACTTCCTAGGTGATATGAATGCAATGAGCCCGTGGTCTTGCGGTAATCGTCGTGCATTCTAAACTTAGAGTCGCATGTTCGCGTCCAACAACTTTTTTTTATCTCATTTCGGTCTAAAGTTATGTGTCATTGAACATCGAAGACAATTCGCTTAGCATTCAGCCCACCCGCAATAATAAGTATTCCAGAAACAATTCCGCAGGACAGCTCGTGGCTGCATCGCGATCATAACAGCTTACGCTCGGGCGCTTCCTCGCGCTGCAGCGGCTACCGGCCACCGGCCAGACGCCACCCGCCGCCTGCAATCCGACGCCGCCCATGTGAAGGCGGCGCCACGCTGTCAGTGTATGTATCAATGCCATTTTCGAATTTGAAGTTCTAGTTATCGTCTTGCAGCTAAGCATTGGATTTTGCATACTTGAAAATCATGAACTACAGTTAAGCATTGTAAAATTGAGTCGCAAGTGGAAAAAGGTGTAACATCTGCAACACAACGTTTACTTTTGGTATAACACAGGGGTGAATGTAGAGGAGGCAGCTAGAAAGATTTGAACTGTGTTTGGAGCGAGTGCTTTTGGGAAAAATACGCTAGAAAAAGATATTCTTGTTTCAACGAAGATCGTTCTGGCATGAATGATTTTGCACATTAATGAAGTCTCGACTACTAATATATGTGACAGATTACCATTTTTCCATCATGCGACATTTGCATTCAACAGGCAAAGTTCAGAAGTCTGGTGTAGGCGTACTGCATGGTCTAATTCTAAACAACAAAAATCAACGGAGTGACTATTATTGAACCTCATGAGGTCGCTCATTGAGCATTCCTATGCAGTACTGTTACTGGCGACGTGTTATGATGCCTTTAACGTTAACTTCTTAAGAAGAAATGAAAGGCTGAGCCCCTCCAAAAGACGTAGACTAGAGCAAAGAGTAGTGTGAACATAATATTTTACATCTGATAGCTCCAAAAGTGTGTTTTGGACTACGAATTCTGCCCCAAGGGGTGTGTGCAACACAGTTGTAATTTGTTGTCAACAACTGAGACACCTTTCGGTCGCAGTGTAAGAAAGTCGAGCAACAAAACTACATCACCTGTGCTACTGCATGATAACTCACTCTGTTGATTTGAGAAAGAAAACTATCCAGGAGATTGATAGGAAAGTCGTCTCTCAGACACTTGTATCGATAGGGAAGTCCTCTCTAAAGCACTTGTCCCTCTCGTCATATATTCGTAAAATATTACCTTTCCCGCTCTTGATCGATCAACCGTCAAGGCAATTCATTTCTAGACGAAAATACTCTTAAGACTACCATGGTTTAATGACATCGTTAAAACAAGTAGGTTTATAAGGGCTTAGAATTTTAGATATCGTGAAAGAAAATTCAGCTGCTGATAATTTAGCTTTGATGATTACTGTTGCGTTTAGTAAACTAATGGAAAACGCAAATAAAATATTCACTGTACTAATACAAATTAAATTGAGATTACTACAGAAACATGACGACAGCAGTCTATCTTAATAAAGCATTAAGTGTCTGTAAGACGATTGAGCCTATTTTAACACGAATTAGTAGGATATTACCGACTTTTGACTTCGAAAAGATCTGTATTTACATCATTTCCTGTATCATTCACAACTATTATGCAAATGTGGCATTTCATAGATAAAATTATGTATTCACAACAACAAACAATATGTCGGCAGAAAACAAAAGTGGCATTATGAAATTGGCATTACGGTAAGGTTTTCGTTCTGACACTAAGGGTTACTGTAAGTAGCAAGACGAATTTTGCTCGAGCGTTGTCTTACGATTCCCATATTTAGTTTGCATCTGCCTGCTTGTAGCTCAGCTACAAAAGAATTAAAATCTGGCTTTCAGTGAGTCTCGAAAGGCGAACGAAAGCAGCTTGCACCTGGTAGCCAAGAATATTACCTGGGAACTGGTTTTTTCCTAAAGTGAGAAGCCGTCCTTTTGTGGTAGAATTGTTGGCAAAAGTCAGTCAGACGTGTGCCGTTGGTCTAAGCGTTTCGGTATATTGAATTTGTACCAATGGTTTTTCTACAGGTTTTTTTCTGTTGCAAATAGAGAGTTGAAGTCTCCCATTAGTATTTTCACATCATCTTGTTGAATTTTGCGCATAGTATTTTCGAGTGTGTTCCAGAATTTTTCGACATTTGTGGTATTTATCTTATTTTCGATGTTGGTGGGAGCATGTGCATTGATGAGTGTATATTTTTTACTGGGGCTCTGAATGAGCGTAGTCATAAGCCGATTGCTGATGGGTGTGATTTCTTTGACAGAGTTGATGATAGATCTGTGTTCGAGAAAAGCAATGCCGAAGATTGGTACGACTTTCGCTACCTTTTGTTGTATTTTGCTCTTGAAGATGCAATGGTTTCCGTAATGCAAGGTGTCAGTGTCAGTTAGTCGTGGTTCGTGGAGAGCAAGGATGAGAATTTTTTGTTGGTCGATTTCTTTTGTGAAATTATTTAGTTTTCGTGCTTGGATCAATGTATCGATGTTAAGTTATAAAAAAAAGATCTTATGTGTGTGAAATCTTAGGGGACTTAACTGCTAAGGTCATCAGTCCCAAAGCTTACACACTACTTAACCTAAATTATCCTAAGGACAAACACACACACACCCATGCCCAAGGGAGGACACGAACCTCCTCCGGGACCAGCCGAACAGTCCATGACTGCTGCGCCTCAGACCGCTCGGCTAATCCCGCGCGGCGTGTAGTTTTCAAGTGCATGTTTTCTGCTCGTAGGGAAATTTACAAGAGATCTTCAATATTCTCTGCCGTGCTAACATGGACTCCCCAGAATTCGAAATTCCAACTGCCGCCTGTCGACAGCCGGGTTGTGTACCACCTGGGGTAAAGTTGACTTTGCTTGCACAGTTCTTGTTTGATTGTGTTACATTGGTTTGGCTGGGTGATTCCAGGACCGGACAGAACCAGAGGGTGTTGAAGCCTTTCGAAGCAAATGTTTTCAGCCGAGCTCATTGAGCTAACAGACGGTGACCTGAGTAGCGGTAGTTTTCTCTCAGACGTGTCTGGTTTTTGAGTTCAACGGATTGAGTAGCCGTTCAGGATTGTGTTAGTATTTGGTTCACCCCTTGCATTTGATTTCCTCGGTAACACCCATATGGGAGAGGGTTCCCCTATCCTCCCCATGGGATTATTATTATTATTATTATTGTCATTATGTCATCAGCAAATCCGATATGGTGCATCTTCCCACCACTGAAATAGATGTGCATTATTCGATTCAGTATTTCCATCACATAAATATGGGTTATAATTACGTTACATTGCTGTTGGTAGACACATTTCTTACTTTTTCTTACGCAGTTGCTACCTGTTACTCCATCATAGGAATTTTGTGCGCTGCATTGTTGCAATACAGACGTTCAAATTATCCGATTTCTGTAATTTCATTTCGATACCGACAGTAAATATTGCATCAAATATGACTGTAAAGTATTTCAATGCGATGAAAAGTTACAAACTGAATTTTTACCCAACCCACGATCTGCATATTACGTTAAGTAAGATGTATTAACTCCACAGTATCGTTAGCAGAGACATTGCGCTCTTGTTGTCGAGGCTTGCGACAAGTGCAGCGATTAACAGTGCCCACTGCCGCCGCGATTTGTTTAAGTTGGCTGAGCATGGACACTGCTGCAGACGCTTCGCCATAAACAGAAAGAAATAACCGTGGCTCTGACTGCAGTGAGCGGATATCACTGCCTGCCTGTTCTTACACTAACCAACGTGAGACTCTACTCACAGGTGCCATGGAGCAATTGCAACGGGTATCGTGTCATTAGTCATCAGAATATTAACCAGTGATGAAATGTCCACTCTATTTGAATCCCAAGAAAATAGGAACCTTCTCACAAAGGAATGGAAGATGATTTCCAAATTTATCCAACATACAAAAATTAACTGCATGGCTTTCATGTATGCAGTAGTAGCACACAAGGAAATATTTTGTCTTGGAAGCGTATATTTCATTTCCTCTTCCCTTGTTTTAGTATGAAGTGAGAAAATAAACACGAAAAACTAAAGTTCCTGAGAAGCATATCAGTCATTTCCTCTTCTCATATCATAACTTTTGTTTTAGTATGAAGTAAAAAATTAAACAGTTTAAGGTTGTGAAGCATAATATGAAACCAGATTCTTGTCGTAGGCGCCATCGGAAACGCAAAAAGCAGGATTGGATGCCGTTGAAGTCTTGTTACACTGATGGCAAGACAAATGGTCGCAAATCACCTCTATTGCCTCAAAAAACAATTGCATCTTAAATATCGAAGAACCGACGTCCACACTGTCACAGCGCTTTGAAATACAGTTAAGACGGCAGATGAATATTTGTGACCGACTGGGCTTCGAACCTGGACCTCCTGCTTACTAGACAGACATGCTGATCACTGCACTATTATTTTTTAAAAAAAGTTTGGGAAGACTTTCAGCACCAGGTAGGCGGAGGAAAAGAGGGCAGGGTTCGAAGATACGAATCGTGGCCTCAATGCCTCCCCCATACCTGTCACTGAGCAGGTGCATTATTCCCATGTATTCCATGTTTGCACCCATATATACCTTTAAATTGTGGAACAAAACTGAAGTAGTAGTTAAGGTAAAATAAATTACAGACTGCCGCCTCCAATGGCGTGCGTTCCTTGTAGAACATAACTTGTAACAGTGAAAAGGGTGATGGAAAAATACATAACAAACATTCATTTAGAAATATATTCATAATTTAAGTTATTTTGCACTGGATGCGTAAGAGGTCTATAAGGAAGCCATATATTTTTCAACAAATGAAAAAAAATCGGAGCCGGAGGGATTTTGCCAAATTAAAACAGTTCTGATTATAGAACCAACGTAAAAGAATATTCTAGGAATAAAAAAAAGTGAAATAATGGTATTCTGCTTCTAATCAAGAAAACTGTCCACCTCTTCATAGCCCACATAAAGCAATAGATAAAAAATTTGAAACCATTCCTTGTATTTGTTATTCTTTATCAAAGTGAAATGTTCTTCTACAACGTAAAACAAGTACTCTTCTTTGTTCTGTTTGTTACGACGTAAAACACAAACTGTCGCAGAAGCCACGAATAAATGTTATTCTTTGCGGACTGGTAACATTTGCAGTCGGTTTGTAAAGCTTCAGTTATCGGTATATGACATTCTGCGGTTCTGTTGATAGTGCTAATTTGTTCCTAGTCCAGTTCCAAATTCTGATTCTATTTTCACATAAGAAGATGTGCTTTACAGTATCTACAAGCCGACATTTGTCACAGTATGGAGATGGTCTCAATTTAATTTTCCATAGTCGTTCCGCTGAGGGTATGGTTTCATTTACAACGTTGCACCATACGGCAGTGACTCTAGTTGGTAGAATTTTACTGTTGATATTTTTCCAGACGTTCCTCCTGTTTTTTGTAGTTTAATTTACCGGAATTGGTTTGAGAAGACGATGTCTGGTAATATGATCATAAACGGTTCTAGTATTGGTTTGTGCTGGCGGAAGTCTTATACAGCTACAGTCGCCATAGTACTTTCGGACGTAATCTAGGCTGGCATGCTACATTAACAGGAGCGTTCCTATCCCCACTAACGAGAGGAACAGAAGTTTCGTGATGCCTGTCTTAGTGGCATGTATTAGTTTAAAAACCACGTCTTTAATTCCAAGTCCTCCGTTTTCCCTCTGCAAAGTCGTCGTGTGCAGGGATACTTTGAAGATATTTTGTTTCCACACATACCAAGAGGCTACAGCTAATATTTTATGTGCAGTGACATGCAGTATCGGTAAGACTCCTGCGACATGACATATTTTGATAAGTATGTTTGTATTTATAAAGTGAACTTTCTGCAGTCGGTCTAACAATCGCATGTCATGGTCCTCCAACAAGGTTCCGATGACATTAAGTTTCCGCTCCCAATTGTTCGTGGCCATACGCTTGGGATTCGCCCTTAACCTCAAGCCGACTTGGAGTCTATCTTCAGTTACATCTAACCAGTGCGCAAGTGTTGCACTATTGTAAGAACCGAGGTGCAGGTTCATTTGGCTACAAGAATGCGTATGTTCCTCCAGCATGACGGGGCTCCTGCACATTCTAGTCGTCAGGTGACACATTACCCAAACCTAACATTTCCCGAAAGGTGGGTCATTAGATATGGGCACTTTTCTTGGCCTTCTAGGTCCTCGGACCCTATCTCTTTGGATTTTTGGCTGCGGGGATGGTTAAAGGCGAAGTCTACAAATAAAAAGTAAACCCAAGAGCCGATTTGATCGTTCGGGTTATGAATAGTGCAGCCCTCATAAAAGAACGCAAAGACGACCTCAGTAGAGCTAGACGTGGTGTTATCAAGAGAAGTCAAATGTGCATTGAAGTTGGTTGGTGAATTTTTGAAAATCAACTTTGAATGTCCTCATTTTCCTTTGCTTAGAGTTTGTTAGCGTTACGTACTAACGGTTGTATCTCTGTACTCAATAAAAAGTGGACGCATTTATATGGAATTTTTTTCGTCTGTACTACCACCTGCTAAAATATCTACTATTCCTCCTGAAACACCCTGTATATGGATATATGTGTGGTGTCTGTTCTTTCGGAAATAGCATTCTGCAACGAGTTTCGATCTAGTTGCAGGGGCTGATACAGATTTTAGAGCTGCTTGGCTGTCTGAATAAAAATAGATGCTACGATTTTTGTAGGGTGTACTCTAATTTTCCTCCGTGCACAGGCTGACAGAAAAAAAATCGTGTAATACTGTGGCCATCTTCCCTAAAGAGATTCTAGGCAGTACACCAGACCTGGTACTTTCATCAGTTTACTTTCATCTGTTTTCGACCTGTCAGTAAACCACTATATTACGTCTCCTGCACGGTGTTGTGGTTCGTTTTTCCACTGTTCCCTGCTTCCAACTGTTACATGGCAAAGTTTATTGAAACAGCTAGAAGTTATTGTGTAGTTAGTCGGCATTTCCCCAGCTGTCGCCTTACTGATTTGGGATTCCGTATATTATAACTATATCCAGTTATTTCCAATTTTTAGTCTTTATGTCCCTGCCGCTGCCTCCATTTTAAGCCACAGGTGTAAGGCGGGCATGTCTGGCATAATATCCATTCCAAGAGTGGATGTCCTGCTAATCCCATCTGTTTGTGAAAGCAGGCCAGTCTCTGCACTTTGCCAGACTCCCTAGCAGCCGCCCTCTGTTCGACTTTGTTCATATTATAGGCCAATAAATTATCATTGGTCTTTATGCAGGGATGTATATCCAGTACGTACTGGGTTTACACCCCAGTTTACCCTACAGCAGCTTCTAGTGCTTATAAGATTATCTTTCGTAGTGGAAAATATTCTTTATGTGAGGTATTCATAATAGTTTTCCATCCAGGGCTACCTCTAGATACACTACAACCCTCTCTAAAGTTTCATCGAGAAACATAATTTTTCAGTATGTATGCTGGACATGCTTCCCCATAAATAATACTACACCAATTTTCGTGGGGCTCGTCTTTAAATACTTTTTCACAATGTTCAGTGCACATAGTTTTAACAGTACTAGCTAATTTTCTAAGTCTTACTGTGAATAGATCATCTACTTGTTCTTTTCAAGAGTAGTCTGCCGCATTCAGCTCATCTATGAGTTTATTCACCACTAGGTTCTTCATCTCCAACCATTTATTCGAATGTCGTATTACTCGACATCCAGGAAGATACAGAGAGCATCCAGAAAGGGTAGTGTTTTTCCCACCTTCCCAACAAGTTGGTGAAGTGTTACTAAACATGATTTGCTTCGCAAGTATTATGAAAATGTGGTATTCCATAGATAAAATTATGTATTCACAACAACAACAAATATGTCGGCAGAAAACAAAAACATGGCATTATGAATTTGGCAGTACCTCAAGGTTTTCGCTTTGACAGTAAAGGTTACCAAAAGAAGCAAGACGAATTTTGCTAGAGCGTTGTCTTACGGTTTTCTCATTGAATTTTTATCTGCCTGCTTGTAGCTCTGCTACAAAACAATTAAAAATCTGACTTCCGGCGAGGCTCGAAAGGCGAACAGAGGCAACATGCACCTGTCAGGCTGGAACGCTACCGCGGAGCTAGCGAATACGCGAGCTGTCATCTCCTTACTTATTGACACAGTAAGCGCTATGGCAGATAAACTGCAACATAAGAGGCGACAGTAGTTGTATTTCCCATGTATATCGGCTTTCGTGGACTCAAAATGATTAACTGATATTCTTATGTCACATCTCAAGCGAAAATCACTCAGTATTAAATTGAAATGACACGATAATATCAAGTGAATTTAGGAGGATAGTTCTGTGCCATCAAGGAAGTAACTCGTCTGTCACAGAGTTGCCAAACATATTCTGCGCTGTTGTCAAGTTTCAGTTATACCGCCAGGAAGGGTACCAGCTGATGTGTTCTGTGAGTGACCTCGAAAGTGACTATAGCTTCGTTTCAAAGTAGCGGGTGGCAAGGGCCGCAAGATCCTCATTATATGTCAATGAGTCTTATTCGCATTTCTGTAACTAGGTTTAGGGGCTAGAGTGCAATTACTTGTAATACATCGATGCACTGATTGCAAACTAAATGTCATAAATTAATAACTGCGGCAATTATTTGTGTTTTACTGACTTAATCGGACCGAAACCTTGAAAGCGTATTCACCAGACGCGATTCACAGTTTTGGAGCTTCTCCAGTGGCAGAGTTGGCAATGTATATTTGCTGTACAATATTGTTATTGAGATCGCTGTCATTGGCACATCCACCAGAAGACAGACATGGCCTGGCTTATTGTTGTCAGCTTTCCTGACGGATATTCTACCTTTGTTCGAAACGTGAAGACTTAGGGTGAATTCTAACATTCCATATGGCGAAAATTTGATGTTTCTATTCTTCCAGCTCTAACATTCAAATAACAGTTACAATAAGCGGCAGAAAAGCGCCTTTGAACCAACAATTAACAATGGAATCATAATTAGTGGAATCTGACAAAGTCCATCTGTCATCTGATAATCGGGGAAACTACTTTTTTCATCTTCACAGCACCGCAGTATGAACTCAAGGGTTTCATAGGATACCTATACTTAATTTCGTTGTGATCGTTTTCAATGACAGTAGGGGAGGAGCAAAACCATCTGACTTGAAACATAATTTTCCCGCGGGATTTGAATCTTTGGCTACAGTTGCAGTAGCACGTCCGGTGAGGTATCAAAAATGTGAGCAATCACTCATTGCTATAATATAGCCTAAGGCAGAAAGAAGCAGGTTTCCGACAAAGTAAACGATGAGAGACACTGTCGCAGTCACTTATTAAACAGGAATTGTTCAGAAAATTACAACTATATCTAGTGAAATGAGTAGGTTGATGCAGCTCCAGTCCGGCACTATCACTAAGTTGCCAAACATTTTCCGAATAGTACTTAAGATAAAAATGTGTATGTGTGTGTATGTGCATGTGTGTGTGTGTGTGTGTGTGTGTGTGTGTGTGTGTGTGTGTTCTTTCGGACATTTCCGAAAGAACAGACACTACGAATCGAAATAGACACACTTGTTAATCAATTAAAGGTTGAAGGACAGATGTCCAGGCTGTCATGCGCATTAAAATAGAACAACGGCGCCAGATAAAAATTAGTGCCTTAGTAGGTTCGAACCCAGATTCGTAGTGTCTTTTCCTTCAGACATTCCCGAAAGAACAGACACCACACATGAATCCGTATACAGGGGGTTTAATTTTATTTTTTTCTGCAATGACCTAAGCAGCTTGGTCCCGTTCTTACAACGAATTTACAAAATTTTAAATCCAAAATACTGCATCTTGGTTCTTACAATAGTGCAATAGGTGCGCACTGGTTAGCTGTAACTGAAGAGAGACTCCAACTCGGATTGTGGATAAGGGCATAACAACTTAAATTGTGAATACATTTCTGGACGAATGTTTGTTATGTATTTTTCCGTCACCTGGTTAATATTCTGATGACTAATGACACGATACCCGTTGCAATTGCTCCATGGCACCTGTGAGTAGAGTCTCACGTTGGTTACTATAAGAACACGCAGGCAGTGATATCCGCTCACTGCAGTCAGAGCCAAGGTGATTTCTTTCTGATTATGGCGAAGCGTCTGCTGCAGTGACCACGCTCAGCCACCATAAACAATTCACGGCGGCATTGGGCACTGCTAATCGCTGCACTTGTCGCGAGCCTCGACAAAAAGAGCACACTGTCTCTGCTAACGATACTATGGAGTTAATACATCTTACTTAACGTAATATCCACATCGTGGGTCGGGTAAAAATTCAGTTTGTAACTCCCCATAGCATTAAAATACTTTACAGTCATATTTGATGCAATATTTACTGTCGGTTGTCTCTCTAATGTTAATAGTATTGATTCAGATTGTGCGTGGACACGACAACACACACACACAAACAGTCATTGATTCCAGTGAGGGTGACAACTACTGTGTGTTGAACAACACATGCACCAGTCAATTCCTCAGTTGGCGTCGAGTGGATGAGATTTTTCAATTACCTTGCATTGCAAGAACTGTAAGGAGGAGACTGACAGTAAATGGACTTTTATCTAAAGAGCTGCGACAAAGCAAAGCTTGACCAACTATCAGATAATTGTCCATATGGGTTTTGTGGACGAGTATACGTTTAGTAACCAACCCACCCACGTTCATTACGTAAGATATCTTGGAGGCGTAGGGGCATTGATTTCATTAAGTCGTCGACAGTGTAGCGTGATGGTTTACTTCCCACCACACATATTCTATATTCGTCCAAAGGTCGCTTGCATTTGTAGGTCCACATGGCAATGACCTTGTTACATCTGCCCACATATTCTCCATCTGGTTGATGTTCGGTGATCGTGGAACAAACGGCAACAGCTTTATCCTCTCTTGGCCCTGCACTAATCTCGCACTGCTCTGCTATGATGGATGGGGTCTGCTCCTGTAAATAAACTGTTATCTCGTTCGTTCATATATTTATATTTAAATAACATATTAGTAATAAGCACATTGTATTATTATTTTCCACGGTGTTTAAGAATTTAGGCCCTGTCATAAATAAGTGATCTATTTTCAAACGTCCGACTAAGAATGTGGTTTACCCCCACATTGAGCCCGACTTGCTCAATCCGATTAGAACGATCTGGTATCGAAATGAAATTACAGAAATCGGATAATTTGAACGTCTGTTTTGCAACAACGCTGCGCACATAAATTCCTATGATGGAGTAACAGTTAGCAACTGCCTAAGAAGAAGTAAGAAATGTGTCTACCAACAGCAATGTAACGTAATTATAACCCATATTTATGTGATGGAAATACTGAATCGAACAATGCACATCTATTTCAGTGGTGGGAAGATGCATCATATCGGATTTGCTGATGACATAATGATAATAATAATAATAATAATAATCCCGTGGGGAGGATAGGGGAACCCTCCCCCATATGGGTGTTACCGAGGAATTAAAATACATGGGGTGAACCAAATACTAACACAATCCTGAACGGCTACTCAATCCGTTGAACTCAAAAACCAGACCGTCTGTTAGCTCAATAAGCTCGGCTGAAAATATTTGCTTCCAAAGGCTTCAACACCCTCTGGTTCTGTCCGGTCCTGGAATCACCCAGCCAAACCAATTAAACACAATCAAACATTAACTGTGCAAGCAAAGTCAACTTTATCCCAGGTGGTACACAACCCGGCTGTCGACAGGCGGCAGTTGGAATTTCGAATTCTTGGCAGTCCAGGTTAGCACGGCAGAGAATATTGAAGATCTCTTGTAAATTTCCCTACAAGCAGAAAACATGGACTTGAAAACTACACGCCGCGTGGGATTAGCCGAGCGGTCTGAGGCGCAACGGTCATGGACTGTTCGGCTGGTCCCGGCGGAAGTTCGTGTCCTCCCCCGGGCATTGGTGTGTGTGTGTTTGTCCTTAGGATAATTTAGGTTAAGTAGTGTGTAAGCTTTGGGAGTGATGACCTTAGCAGTTAAGTCCCATAAGATTTCACACACATAAGATCTTTTTTTTTATAACTAAACATCGATACATCGATCCAAGCAGGAAAACTAAATAATTTCACAAAAGAAATCGACCAACAAAAAATTCTCATCCTTGCTCTCCACGAACCACGACTAACTGACACTGACACCTTACATTACGGAAACAATTGCATCTTCAAGAGCAAAATACAACAAAAGGTAGCGTAAGTCGTACCAATCTTCGGCATTGCTTTTCTCGAACACAGATCTATCATCAACTCTGTCAGAGAAATCACACCCATCAGCAATCGACTTATGACTACGCTCATTGAGAGCCCCAGTAAAACATATACACTCATCAATGCACATGCTCCCACCAACATCGAAAATAAGATAAATACCACAAATGTCAAAAAATTCTGGAACACACTCGAAAATATTCACCAAGATGACGTGAAAATACTAATGAGAGACTTCAACTCTCTATTTGGAACAGAAAAAACCTGTAGAAAAACCAATGGTACAAATTCAACATACCGAAACGCTTAGACCAACGGCACACGTCTGACTGACTTTTGCCAACAATTCAACCACAAAAGGACGGCTTCTCACTTTAGGAAAAAACCAGTTCCCAGGTAATATTCTTGGCTACCAGGTGCAAGCTGCTTTCGTTCGCCTTTCGAGACTCGCTGAAAACCAGATTTTTAATTCTTTTGTAGCTGAGCTACAAGCAGGCAGATGCAAACTAAATAAGGGAATCGTAAGACAACGCTCGATCAAAATTCGTCTTGCTACTTACAGTAACCCTTAGTGTCAGAGCGAAAACCTTACGGTACTGCCGATTTCATAATGCCACTTTTGTTTTCTGCCGACATATTTTTTGTTGTTGTGAATACATAATTTTATCTATGAAATGCCACTTTTTCATGATACTTGTGAATGATACAGGAAATGAAGTCAATACAGATCTTTTCGAAGTCAAAAGTCAGTAATATCCTACTAATTCGTGTTAAAATAGGCTCAATCGTCTTACAGACACTTAATGCTTTATTAAGATAGACTGCTGTCGATGTTTCTGTAGTAAGCTGAACTTAATTTGTATTAGTACAGTGAATATTTTATTTGAGTTTTCCATTAGTTTACTAAACGCAACAGTAATCATCAAAGCGAAATTAATCAGCAGCTGAATTTTCTTTCACGATATCTAAAATAATTTGACAATGCTACAGTTGTTTACAAACTCTAAGCCCGTCTAAACCTACTTGTTTTAACGATGTCATTAAACCATGGTAGTCTTAAGAGTATTTTCGTCTAGAAATGAATTGCCTTGACGGTTGATCGATCAAGAGCGGGAAAGGTAATATTTTACGAATATATGACGAGAGGGACAAGTGCTTTAGAGAGGACTTCCCTATCGATACAAGTGTCTGAGAGACGACTTTCCTATCATTCTCCTGGATAGTTTTCTTTCTCAAATCAACAGAGTGAGTTTTCATGCAGTAGCACAGGTGATGTAGTTTTGTTGCTCGACTTTCTTACACTGCGACCGAAAGGTGTCTCAGTTGTTGACAACAAATTCCAGCTGTGTTGCACACACCCCTTGGGGCAAAATTCTTAGTCCAAAACACACTTTTGGAGATATCAGATGTAAAATATTATGTTCACACTACTCTTTGCTCTAGTCTACGTCTTTTGCAGGGGCTCCGCCTTTCATTACTTCTTAAGAAGTTAACGATAAAGGCATCATAACACGTCGCCAGTAACAGTACTGCATAGGAATGCTCAGTGAGCGACCTGATGACGTTCAATAATAGTCACTCCGTTGATTTTTGTTGTTTAGAATTAGACCATGCAGTACGCCGACACCAGACTTCTGAACTTTGCCTGTTGAATGCAAATGTCGCATGATGGAAAAATGGTAATCTGTCACATATATCAGTAGTCGAGACTTCCTTAATGTGGAAAATCATTCATGCCAGAACGATCTTTGTTGAAACAAGAATATCTTTTTCTGGCGTATTTTTCCCAAAAGCACTCGCTCCAAACACAGTTCAAATCTTTCTAGCTGCCTCCTCTACATTCACCCCTGTGTTATACCGAAAGTAAAAGTTGTGTTGCAGATGTTACACCTTTTTCCACTTGCGACTCAATTTTACAATTCTTAACTGTAGTTCATGATTTTCAAGTATGCAAAATCCAATGCTTAGCTGCAAGATGATAACTAGAACTTCAAATTCGAAAATGGCATTGATACATACACTGACAGCGTGGCGCCGCCTTCACATGGGCGGCGTCGGATTGCAGGCGGCGGGTGGCGTCTGGCCGGTGGCCGGTAGCCGCTGCAGCGCGAGGAAACGCCCGAGCGTAAGCTGTTATGATCGCGACGCAGCCACGAGCTGTCCTGCGGAATTGTTTCTAGAATACTTGTCATTGCGGGTGGGTAGAATGTTAAGCGAATTGTCTTCGATGTTCAATGAGACATAACGTTAGACCGAAATTAGATAAAAAAAAATTGTTGGACGCGAACATGCGACTCTAAGTTTAGAATGCACGACGATCACCGCAAGACCACGGGCTCATTGCATTCATATCACGTAGGAAGTAGACAACACTTCCTTCTAACACTTCCGCATTTTACAGTGTTGCCAGATTGTGCAGATGGTCGGACTTAGAGTTGTCAGGGGCGGCCAGTTTTATTGGCCACCTTAAGTGAACTACTCGGATTTAGTCTCTGTGGCGGCCGGCCGGCGGTCAGTTTTTATGTCTAAGACTGTACATCCACAAAACGAAAATGTAATCTGATTTATCGATGTCACTGAAGGTGAGGGTGTAAAGCCTTGCGTCTTGGGAGTAAAATAAAAGGCGATTGACTCAGAAAATTGTTTCAGTTTATCTTCCATTTGTATAAAAAGGCGCAGCTTCCTAACCACAGTCCAATACTGACATCGACAGGTGAAATTCTGTTCTAAAGATTCACTTTGATGTATATAATTTTAAATAGATCATAACCGTTCGCATTCTGCTATTCGTGTTTACGTCATCCCTGCGGTAGGAAGTGCTGAGATATGCCGCATGCACTTTTCGGCAGTAGCTGGCTAGCGCTGTGATTCCCCAGCTCTAGAGTCGTGTGCATCTAAGAAACAAGTTGGTTCAGTGTGCCCTGGAAAGGGGTCGTGTACTGCTTGACGCACCACCTAACAGTATCAGTCTACAGCGTCTGTCTCCAACAGACCCTTTGCTGTTGATATGCATGTTAGTTTAGACAAGGTAAAGATACTTAGGCAGTACAGTCATTCAGTGTGGATAATATATTAAAAACAAACAGTATTTCTCTGAACAAGTGACAGCTCTAGCGTTGTGAGCGTATGACGTTTTCTAAAGAGAGTACGTCAAAGGCTGCGCCAAGAGAACACACTGGTTCCCGTCAGATTACCGAAATAGAGCTTTGTCAGGTGAGGCCGGCGCTTGGGTGGGTTACCGTCTGAGTAAGGCGCCCAATTTTGACAGTTTTACATTTGTCTCTATAGCAGAGGGGACAGGAGAGGTGTTGGCCTAAGGTCTCTGTTCACCGGTACTTGCGTCAGCGTTATGGATTATATTCCAAACCTGTCCTCAGTGTCTCCTGAAGTGAGAGTATGCGACACAGTTGCTGCTCCTTCCTTCGGATGGCCACAATTGTACTCTTCGCAGAGAGTTAGATTGTGTCGGCGCTCCCGCTTGTTTCATTATCTCCGACATTAACATCACACTACATTAGACACGTATCGGTTGTATTCACCTACAATTGACGGATATGATTACGCACGTGAAGGAAAAATTCTTATGGGCGTGAAGATAAGAGAAGCCTTGCTAATAAAGCTGCAGAACCAGGCCTATGGGATCTCCCAGCTAACATCATCTTACTACTTTACTATACTAAGAAATGTTGTTGTTGTGGTCTTCAGTCCAGAGATGGGTTTGATGCAGCTCTCCGTGCTACTCTATTCTGTGCAAGCTTCTTCATCTCCCAGTACCTACTGCAACCTAAATCCTTCTGAATCTGTTTAGTGTACTCATCCCTTGGTCTCCCTCTACGATTTTTACCCTCCACGCTGCCCTCCAATATTAAATTGGTGATTCCTTGATGCCTCAGATTATGCCCTACCAACTGATCCCTTCTTCTAGTAAACTTGTGGCACAAATTTCTCTTCTCTCCAGTTCTATTCAATACCTCCTCATTAGTTATGTGATCTACCCATCTAATCTTCAGCATCTTTCTGTAGCACCACATTTCGAAAGCTTCTGTTCTCTTCATGTCCGAACTGTTTATCGTCCATGTTTCACTTCCATACATGGCTACACTCCATACAAATACTTTCAGAAACGACTTCCTGACATTTAAATCTAAACTCGATGTTAACAAACTTCTCTTCTTCAGAAACGCTTTCCTTGTCATTGCCAGTCTACATTTTATATCCTCTCTACTTTGACCATCATCAGTTATTCTGCTCCCCAAGAAGCAAAACTCCTTTACTACTTTAAGTGTCTCATTTCCTGATCTAATTCCCTCAGCATGACCTGACTTAATTCTTCTACATTCCATTATCCTCGTTTTACTTTTGTTGATGTTCATCTTATGTCCTCCTTTTCAGACATTGTCCATTCCGTTCAACTGCTCTTCCAGGTCCTTTGCTGTCTCTGACAGCATTAAAATGTCATCGGAGAACGTCAACGTTTTTATTTCTTCTCCATTGATTTTAATACCTACTCCGTATTTTTCTTTTGTTTCCTTTACTGCTTGCTCAATATTCAGATTGAATAACATCGGGGATGCCTCAGAATATTCACTAAGGAATGTAAGAATCAGAAACAGTGGCTCAATGTGGCCCTTACCTCTGCACTGTAGAGAGATGTTGGAGCACAGGGAATGCAGCGCAATATTCTCCGCCCCTCCCCACGAAGGCTGAATCACAGACCTGTCTTCTCACTTACACAGCACAAGGCTGAATCATTGTGCGTGGACCATCAACACTACATAGGCGAGGACTAAGCAGGACCGAGTCAATACACACTACTCCCTGGCCTCCCCCCTTCCGTGACAGATCTTCGTGGTAAAAATGTGCTCGGGACACGAACGAAGGTAGGCTCGTCGCCCCCACAGACGCCGTTACAGAACAAAGAGGAACCGTGATAATGACCCAGCGCTCCTTTCCCTCAGCCACTGTGGGTTCCGGACCCGTTTTTCTGCCGCCTCTCCAGCCGCAGAAATCTCTTCGCTTCTGGGCCGCGCGAGCGCTGGACGGCCGACGTGCTAATCACGACCGGCCGCTCTGAATGCGGTCGGGCTGACGGACGGCGCGTCACCGGCCGCGCAGCATTTCGCGTAAATCAGTCCAGTTCGTGCGCCCGCTCTGTCACGAGATAAAGCCGCCGCCGCGGCGGCCAGGCTCCGCATCAGATGCGCGCGGCCACCGGTACTCCGCACAGCCACCGACAGCCGTCAGCCGGCGCAAAAATCAACCGCCTGTCGCCGATCCGTCCTGCCGCTTCTGCTGTGGCGTCTACCGGATTCCCGGTCCGCTACCGCAACGCGCTCTGTGGGAGCGAGGACCAAACGATCTGAGAGTATTGAATACCTATCATTTTAATACACTACTGGCCATTAAAATTGCTACACCACGAAGATGACGTGCTACAGACGTGAAATGTAACCGACATGGAGAAAATGCTGTGATATGAAAATGATTAGCTTTTCAGAGCATTCATACAAGGTTGGCGCCGGTGGCGACACCTACAACGTGCTGACATGAGGTAACTTTCCAACCGATTCTCAAACACAACAGCAGTTGACCGGCGTTGCATGGTGAAACGTTGTTGTGATGCCTCCTGTACGGAGGAGAAATGCGTACCATCACGTTTCCAATTTTGATAAAGGTCGGATTGTAGCCCATCGCGATTGCGGTTTATCGTATCGCGACATTGCTGCTCGCGTTGGTCGAGATCCGATGACTGTTAGCAGAATATGGAATCGGTGGGTTCAGGAGGGTAATACGAAATGCCGTGCTGGATCCCAACGTCCTCGTATCATCAGCAGTCTAGATGACAGGCATCTTATCCGCATGGCTGTAACGGATCGTGCAGCCACGTCTCGATCCCTGAGTCAACATATTGGGACGTTTGCAAGACAGCAACCATCTGCACGAACAGTTCGACGACGTTTGCAGCAGCATGGACTATCAGCTCGGAGACCATGGTTGCTGTTACCCTTGACGCTGCACCACAGACAGGAGCGCCTGCGATGGTATACTCAACGAGAACCTGGGTGCACGAATGGCAAAACGTAATTTTTTCGTATGAATCCAGGTTCTCTTTTCAGCATCGTGATGGTCGCATTCGTGTTTGGTGACGTCGCGGTGAGCGCACATTGGAAGCGTGTATTCGTCATCGCCACACTGGCGTATCACCCGACATGATGGTATGGTGTGCCATTGGTTACACGTCTAGGTCAGTCACCTCTTGTTCGCACTGACGGCACTTTGAACGGTGGACGTTACATTTCAGATGTGTTACAACCCGTGACTCTACTCTTCATTCGATCCCCGCGAAATCCTACATTTCAGCCGGATAATGCACGACCGCATGTTTCAGGTCCTGTACGGGCTTTTCTGGATACAGAGAATGTTCGACTGCTGCCCTGGCCAGCACATTCTCCAGATCTCTCACCTATTGAAAACGTCTGGTCAGTGGAGGCCGAGCAACTGGCTCGTCACAATAAGCCCGTCACTACTCTTGATGAACTGTGGTATCGTGTTGAAGCTACATGGGCAGCTGTACCTGTACACGCCATGCAAGCTCTGTTTGACTCAATGCCCAGGCGTATCAAGGCTGTTATTACGGCCAGAGGTGGTTGTTCTGGGTACTGCTTTCTCAGGATCTGTGCACCCAAATTGCGTGAATATGTAATCACATGTTAACTCTAGTATAATATGTTTGTCCAATGAATACCCGTTTATCATCTGCATTTCTTCTTGGTGTAGCAATTTTAATGGCCAGTAGTGTCAATACATCAAACAGCCAGTCTGTTATGTATCTTTAGTTATGTCAAAGTGCATTTCGGGTTTTCATCCATCTTCAGTTATACTCACGGAAAACACACATGAAGAATAAGTAATGCGACATAAACGAAAGTTGGTAGGCGTGTTTGCACATCTGAAAGATAGTGTCTTTTTAAATTTCGCCACTATGAGGACGGAATTCAGGTTTGTCTTAAATACAACTGTTCCAGTAGCTCACTCTCTGAGCTAGTTCCCTATTAACAATGAATTCTACTTGCGCAACGCCATTTCCTGCTGCTGTTGATATTACCGTATCCCAGATATTTCATTACATTAATTAAATTTTGCTGTTGCGATTTTATTTTCCGTCGTTGAATTTTAATCCTCACCCAATACATAGTTAGAACATCGAAGCTGAGTGGATGCTGCAGGTTTTGTTCGCTACTACAGTTCGCAAGTTATACGGGGTTAGCTCCGGTAGGTCGCGAAATGGAAACCACTGTGAAAATCAAAATTTTTCTATTTGCCCCAGTTAGCAATATTTTCCAGCTACTTCTCTACACTTTTGCTGCTATCATAGCGTTGTATTAACCTTCCAATACTCCTGTCATAGAAGGAGCCGCCTGTGGTTACCGCCAAAGCAAATTCTATGTCTCAATGTAGATAAAGTAGGCCTCAGTAAAGTGAAATAAAAACTTAGAAGTAGATATCTTGGGAGCAATTAAGCAACTTGAATTAGTAGAAGCAATTCTTCCATTCCATATTGTACGCCAATTAGGTTCTTTTCGGAATATGCAGAATGCAGTAGCTTTATAATAACATACAACCGACCTCCCTATGAAAGATCTGTACCCAAAGACTGGAAAGTTGGTCAGGTCAAACCGATATTCAAGAGAAGCAACAGGAGTAATCCACCAAAATGCAGGCCCATGTCATTGACGTCGATGTGCTGCAGGATTTTGGATCATATTTGTGTTTGAACATCATGAATTACCTCGAAGAGGGATAGTTAACACGGTATTTGAAAACATCGTTCTTCTGAAGCACTACTAACTCTTTACTCACACGTAGTGTTAAGTACTGCCGATAAGGGATTTCTAAACGATTTCATATTTCTAGATTTCCAGAAGAATCTCACAAGCGGCTTGTAATCAAACTGCGTGTTTACGGATTATCATCTCAGATAAACTACTGGTTTCGTGATTTCCTGTCCGAGGTGTCACAGTTGGTAGCAGCTCACTTAAAGTCAGCGAGTGAAACAGAAGTGATTCGCATTTCCCAAGGTAATGTTGTAGGCCTTGTGAGGTATCCAATCTCTACAAATGATTTAGTATGCAGTCTGAGCAACTGTAATAGATCGTTTGCAGATGGCTGTCATTAATCGTCTTGCAAAGTCATCAGAAGATCGAAGCAAACAGCAAAACGATCTAGATGAGATATCTGTGTGGTGCTAATATCGGCAACTGACCCTATATAATGAAAAGGGTAAGGTCATTCACATGAATGCTAAAAGGAAGCCGGTTCACTTCGGCTACACGATAAGCCAATCAAATATAAAGGATATAAATTCAACCAACTATCTAGGAATTACAATTACGAACAACTTAAACTGGAAATAACACATATAAAATTTTTTGGGAAGTTGAACCAAAGACTGTACGTTATTGGCAGATAATCAGAAGATGCATGGGATCTACTATGTCTACACTATGCTTGTCCATCCTCTTTTGGAGTGCTGCTGCGAGATGTGGGTTCCTTACCAGACAGGGTTAATGGAGTACAATGAATTTCAACTAATAATATGGAAAACTCTATTCAAGAATTACAAGTGTAGAGGATATACTTGGAAAAGGTCGGAAGATGCTGGAAGATTCCAGTTACATTACATCATGGTGAGGGGAGAGATCCCGAAGTCAGGTAATTGATTGTACAGCATACACAGGTGCAGATATAGATTCAGATCACAATTTAGAATTTAGTAGGAATGAAAGGTTGGCTGAAATTTAAGAGACAACGTGCGAGCCGGCCGGAGTGGCCGTGCGGTTCTAGGCGCTACAGTCAGGAACCGAGCGACCGCTACGGTCGCAGGTTCGAATCCTGCCTCGGGCATGGATGTGTGTGATGTCCTTAGGTTAGTTAGGTTTAATTAGTTCTAAGTTCTAGGCGACTGATGACCTCAGAGGTTAAGTCGCATAGTGCTCAGAGCCATGACAACGTGCGACAGCGAAAAACTCAGTTGGTAGTTCATCTGAAGAGAAATTGGCAATGGCAATCACAGGAGCTGGAATTAAGAACATAGGTACAAGAAAGCTAACTGCGGAAGAACCATAAGTAGCAGAAGCACTACTTCAGCTGATTGATGAAAGAAGGAAGTGCAAAAATGTTGAAGGAAATTTAGCAGTACAGAAGTAGAAGTCCATTAGGAATGAAATAAACATAAATTTCAAAGAAACTAAGGCGAAATACTTGAATGAAAAACGCGAGGAAATGAAAAAAGAGGAGGGGAACTTATCTGATGACGTTATAGAAGAACAAGCAATAGTCGACAGCAAACAGATGGGGGCTCCAGTATTATAGTGAGAACCTGAAAGAGCTTTAGAAGACTGAAGGTAAGATAAATCGTGAACTATACAAAGTCTTATATAAATAGACGGCGGGAAACACCTCCAACTCGCGAAAAAGAGTTAAAAGAGTGACATGAAGACACGAAATAACGTCTGTATTTGAGATTATTGTTTTGATGGAACAAGAAGACGCCACCATCATAATGTACTGGTACTCTGGGTGGCAGATGGAACAGAATGCAACTGCTTAGGGTTGCAATGAGTTCCAAAAGTGTCTGTTTCTTCTGCGCTGTAAGAGGTTTCATGGCATGGAAACCAGTAACGACAGGAGAAAAACTGACGAGCTGGCTGCAGCTCGTGCAGTACAGAACGCTGTTATTGATAACTGTAAAAGTACCAACAGCCTGAATGAATTCACCACAATAGATGGAGCGCTTCACCCTCTCAGATACCGCTGTTGATGGGTTCAGTGCGTAACCAGCAGACTAGCTAAATATGGGATAACGATGTTTGCACTACGTAATAAAAAAAATTATTTCAGTAATCTGGAGGTTTGCTGCAGTGTGTAACTAGAAGGGCGATATTGGGTATCTAATACTCCTAAGGCTGTAGGGAACCGACATGTAGTGCTTATAGAAAACTCTACCAGGAACTTCATAATTGACAATTGTTACACAAGCTATCTCCTTTCCCGATACTTACTGCAGAAGAAAATCACTTGCATTACTTCAATGAGGGACAGCAGACGTGAGTTTCCTCCTGAAATTCTCGCAAACAAGACAAGAGAAACTGGATGTTCAGTGTTTGGACTTCAGTGTGATATGACCATAAGTTCCTGGTAAAAGGCATAGTGTCTAGTATGCATGACATGGCGAAAGACGGTGAAAACGCACACAAACGTGACATCATAGCTGACTACAACGTCACAAAAGGTGGGGTTGATGTTGTAGATAAAACGTGTGCCAGTTACTCAGTTTCAAGAATTACGAGGTGATAGTCATTGTTTGTTTTTTTCATCTTTTTTTGACATTTGTGGGAATAATTCAGGATTATGGTTTTTCTTCACAAAGCGAGAAATAATTTCGCAAAGACGTATTTATCTCAAGAGGTCTTATGATAGAACAACTCCTATCTAGAGCTCAGCTCGTTACCAGCCAATGTCATCGTATGTCTTATGCAGTTTCGTGCTGAAGCATTAACAAGCGAAGATCAGCACCCTGTACCTCCAGGGAGAAGACGCAACGCGGGACGTTCATTCTTTGTGGACGTCAAAACAATTGATCCACATCAATTAAATATGATAGAGTAATAAATTTGCTTGTAAACAGCCCACTAGGAAACAAACTGTCTGTGAAAGATGTTATGAAAGTGAACATAAGTCAGAATAACTGGATAAATTGTTATTAAAAGATCTAAAAGAGCAAAAGCTTTTGTTACAAACGTAGAAGATAATGAACGTGAATTGCTTTCTTCAACAAATATTATAGACTGTTAAGCACATGCTTGTTTTTATTGACAAATGTCGATGTTGTAAGTTTTATAGCGTGCGCCTGCTCGTGTGTCAAGAATAGACGCACCTGCCGGATGGTTAATTTGAGGAAGAAATTTCTGGGATGTACATTTAGAACGAAGCTTTGTATGGTAGGGAAACATGGACTATGCGAATACCGGAACAGAAGAGAATCGAAGAATTTGAGATGTGGTGCTATAGAAGAATATTGAATATGGGTTGGACTGATAAGATAAGGAATGAGGAGGGTCTTTGTAGGATCACTGAGGAAAGGAATATATGGAAAACACCGCCAAGAGCAATGGACAGGATGACAGGACATCTGTTAAGACACAGGGAACAGCTTCAGTGGAGTTAGGGAGAGCTGTGGAGAGTAAAAACTGTAGGGGAAGAGAGAGAGACTGAAATACATCCATTCTGAGATGAAAAGGTTGACACAGGAGAGGAATTTTTGGCGGGCCGCATCAAACATACGATTGAGGACGCAAGAAAGATAATTTAATTTCTTTATGGCCTGTAGGTTTTTTCCGCTATGATAGTGTGCTGTATTCTTTTGTTTCCTGTGGTAGGCGATCATTTCAACTGCAAATTTATTTCCCTTTGAACGACACCATACAACACTGTTTTGAAATGTAAGTAGGAACATACAGCCGATGTAATTTTCCTATGATCTTGTCATTTCTCGCTACTGAATCTTTATAGTGGATTGGTATGTAATTGATGTTAAGTTCCATTGCTAGTTGGTGAGAGGACCACCTGTGCCGATATATGCAACTTCTTTCTGAGTTAAAGAGATGTTTTCAAATTAAATTCATCCTCACGAGTAATTTTCTCTGAAACATAGCTACATCTCCTCGCGTGCGATAACCACAGACCATCGTACTCCCACACCGCACAATGAGTAATGGAAGCGCTCTTTTACTTACTTTGTAATTATCTCTCTTCAACAACATCTCGCAGCGTCAAAGCTACTGTTTTCTGTTGTAATTTTCACCTTTTTAATGGTAATTTCACTGACCTGTTACCGCGTCCAGTAAAACTTTGTGTGATCCACAAACGGAATTCAGTTTAATCCTGTCGAGGGGGAAAAATGTATCAATACTTCAATGTTATTCTCATAGATATACGTATGTATTTTTTCAGCCACCCATATATGTAATTTTGACTTGATGCAGATAGGAAAACATATGCATTGCGAAGGTTGTCTCTGAAAGGAATGACCTGTTGACACTAACATACTGTGTGACTCCAGATGGTTAACCTTTTAAATTTATTCATTTATTCAAACTCCACTTTGTTGACCAGAGGGAGAGTTGAGTCATTCAATTAGCTAGCAGTACAGACCACTATAAAATGGATGACACCTGCCAGAATAAGCAAGTCACTAAGAGCAACAGATTTGTCACAAGCTGTAGACGCCTGACGTATCTTTCCAACTGGTAGCGTATGCTAGGATTTAATGAATATAAAACAATTATTCTTACAAAGTAAGTTCGTTGGATAAGGTATAGCCGGTGGGTGTGCATTCTGCTTAAATATTAATTACAGAGTGTTTATAAAATAGTTATACACAAATAATCTTTAATTGTGAAATTGCAAACAGAACTCCTTGATGCAGCAGTGAATGAAGTATATCTTCAAGTTTTGTTTACTCATACCCAATGTGGCTACCTTCTGGAAAACTACAAATGTCCCGTCAATAATGAGTATCCTGCCAAACCCTATGAAGCAGGTATTGATGTATTGTTGCAAATGCTTGTGTTTCCTGGAAGAGGAGGAATAGATACTCTGTCTTTAATGTAATCTCACACACAGAAGTAATTTGAGGTTAAATCGGTTAATTGTGATGGCCAGAATATTGTTCTACTGCTTTCAACCCATGTCGGCACATTCCTACGGAGAAAGGCAACAATTTCATGATGATATTGTAGTGGCATGCCATCTTGCTGGATAATAAATCCTGTGTCCATATTCTGTCGTAATAGAGTCATCAGATAATGTTAAAGTATTTCCAGGTACGATTTGCCGGATACAGCTGACTTGGCAAAATGGAATGACCGTAAATGTTGTTACAGCCTACAGCGCCAAAGAAATCACTATAGGTGGGTCCCGTAAATGTTCTATTACGTGGCGCATTTGTCTTTGACACAGTCTTTCAGTACGTAGCCCTGAATGGTCCCATGACTGTAGTGAATGATTTCGATTCATGAAACCATAGACAACATTGCACACGTTCTGCAACGTTGTGCGACTCAATGATGACTATTGGAATAAACTGAAGACCCAAAGAAAGTGCTAACCCTTCCCTATTACCGTGTAGGCCCTTGCGAGCACGCAAAAGTGCCGCAACACGACGTCACATGTACTCGACTAACGTCTGAAGTTGTCCTGGAAGGAACTGATACCAAGAATCGTGCTAGGCTGTCCAGAAATCCGTAAGAATACGAGGGGGTGGAGATTTCTTCTGAACAGCACGTTGAAATGCATCCCAATATCCACAATAAGTCGATTTATGGGGGTCTGGTGGCCCGCGGAAGTGTTTAAACTCAGAAAAGTGTACCTGGAGACATTCTGTAGCAACTCTAGAATTGTGAGGTGTTGCGTTGTCCTGCTTGAATTGCCCACGTCTGTCGGAATGCACAATGGATATGAATGGATGTAGGTGATCAGACAGTATGCTTACGTACATGCACCTGTTAGAGTCGTATCTAAAGGCATCAGGCGTTCCATATCACAGGACACTCTCCACACCATTACAGATCCACCACCAGCTTGAAATTTCCTCTGCTGACATGCAGGGTCCATGGATTCATAAGGTTGTCTTTATGCCTGTACACGTCCATCTGTTCTATACAATTTGAAACGAGACTCGTCCGACTAGGCAACACGTTTCCACTCATCAACAGTCCAACGTCGGTGTTGACGGGCCCACGCGAGGCGTAAAGCTTTGTGTCGTGCAGTTATTAAGGGTACAAGAGTGTGCCTTCCGCTCCGAAAGCCCATATCGATGATGTTTCGTTGAATGGTTCACACGCTGACACTTGTTGATGGCCAAGCATTGAAATCTGCAGCAGTTTGCGGAGGTGTTGCACTTCTGTCACCTGGAGCGATTATCTTCAGTCGTCGTTGGTTCCGTTCTTGCAGGATCTTTTTCCGGCCCAGCGATGTCAGAGATTTGATGTTCTAACGGATTCCTGATACACACTAGTGAAGTGGTTGAACGAGAAAATCCCCACTTCATCGCTACCTCGGAGATGCTGTGTCCCATCGGTCGTGCGCCGACTATAACACCACGTTCAAACTCCTGATAACCTGCCATTGCCGCCGCAGTAACCTATCTAACAACTGCGCAGGACACTTGTCTTACAGAGGCGTTGCCGACCGCAGCGTCTTATTCTGCTTGTTTACATCTCCCTGTATTTGAATTCGCGTGCCTATACCAGATTTTTGCCACTTCAGTGCAACTCATTCATGCATGTCACCTAGTGGTAACGTCGACAACTGACATTGTTAGGCAGTAGTAAACTTGAAGATATACTCCATCGAGAGCTGTTTAAAGTAGTTCCGTATGTTGTTTATAGTTGGGTTCAAAATGGTTCTGAGCACTATGGGACTTAACTGCTGTGGTCATCAGTCCCCTAGACTTAGAACTACTTAAACCTAACTAACCTAAGGACATCACACACATCCATGCCCGAGGCAGGATTCGAACCTGCGACCGTAGCGTTCGCGCGGTTCCGGACTGTAGCGCCTAGAACCGCTCGGCCACCCCGGCCGGCCTGTTGTTTATAGCTTTCCAAACTAAAGTTTACTTTTGTGTAGCTAATATGTAAACACTCTAGTTGTGCTACCTTCTTAAGATATAAATATTGCTGATTACCAATAATTACCAGAAAAAGTCAAAACTGTGCAATCCTGAAAGCCCTGAACGAAACCTTCATTCCACAGCACAGACGGATCTGTCGTCTCTTTCGAAACATTCTAGCAAGTTTCGACTGTTTGTAGGACCGCAACTTGAAATGACAACCATGGCTTTTGTGGATAGTCCCTTTACTGAATTATACACGTAAGACTGTCTCGAGTGCATCATAACTTGTGCCGAGATCTGTCAGCTTTCCTAAGAGGACAGGACCTCTATCGCGTGCGTTACTGGCTTTGTAACCCTCCAAGGAAAGATACTGAGAAGAAACGGTTTGTCTCAGCCATACTGAGAAGAAATAGCTTCTCACAACCTGGGCATCACACAGCTGTATATGAAGAATTTCTAAAACAGTTTACACTCCACTACAGAGTGAAACATTGATTCCGGCAACAATTCCAAGGCTGTTGGTAAACCCCTTATCAATAATATAAGATTCCCAAGAGTTTTATTCAAACGAAATAGGCGGCCTTCGACTTACCAAGCTTATATTTAAGCTGTAGCCAGTTTTTCCCTTGCATAGTAAGCTCCGAAAGCGTTACCTTGTACATAAGAGGTGAAATATTAGATGTAGACATTAATGTGACTGAAACAATAGGAACAGTAAATTGTAACTGAGTACACTACATAAATCCTGATTTCGTTTGATAGATGCATGCTGACACATGTCTCATTCGTTGGCCTTTTAGTCAGATATTCAATGTACTTTCACTTCGTCTAGACGTTTTACACAGGCCGGTACAATGTAAACTGACATGTGTGGAACACTGCCAAAGCTTCTGCCATTTTCGCGACAGTCCTAATTAGAATATTAGGTGGTTTATCTTTTTCACTATCATAACTTCTATTACGGACCTCATCTGTGCACACCTATGTGTATTTTTGATGTAAGTAGTACGTGGAATCTGAACACGTGCGTGTCTTAGAATACGATTCGATGACCCCGTAAAAAATTCCGTTACTTACAAATTAGGAATGGCTTACTTGAATGAGCAAGCGCCAACTGTGATATTTCGAACTGCCATGTACTTAAAGTGATGACTACTGAATGCTGAAAGATTCTATTGTTGTTGTAGCTATAAGAAAATTACTAATATAAGGTAGAAGGAGGATAGAGATGCAGGTCGACGATATTCTAAGCCCACATTAAAAAACCATAGCGATAGTTAAGCTAAATTTTTAAAGTAAACGTCATAGGCTTA